>NC_045771.1:57754776-58055379 GCF_008692025.1 Phocoena sinus
AAAGTTAACAATACTGTATTGTATACTTGAAATTTGCTAAGAGGGTATATCTTAAGTATTCTCAACATAAAAAAAAGAAAGAAAGGAAAACAAAATAGCAACTTTATGAGGTGATGGATATGCTAAATAGCTTTGATTATTTCATAATGTACATGTATTTCAAATCATTAAGTTGTATATCTTAAATATATATAATTTTATACCTCAGTAAAGCTGGGAAAAAGTCTACTTGGCAAGTAGACTCTGATGAGCAAAGAACAGTTAAAAAATAATAAGCTACCTATAGTTCTTAAAAGAAAAGATATTTCTTCTGAACAGCTTTTAGTAGTTACTAAAGATTATAACATATGCTAAGAAAATCATGATAGAGGGGAAAATCATATTTTTAACCTGCATCTAAAGAATATTAATAGAAAATCTTACATATTGAAAATGTCTTTTTAAAATAGAGTGGACATGTCCATCCCTTTCATTGACTCTAAAACATTACTTGCTCTTAGAAAAGGATTTCAGGTTCAAATATATCATCAGTGCCCAAATGTCAAGGGTTAAGAGATGTTCAGTGAAATGTGCTTAGTGAAATGTCATGTGGCAGAATTCCAATCATGAAATGCTATAAAATGAGGGGTCATGGCAACCTGTGGTGTGAAAGAAAATGTCAGTAATGGAGCAGAACAGTAAATAACACTATCCTGCTTGTTATCTAAATGAACACTTGGCAATTCATTTCATTTTCACTTGATCACTTCGCTTCCCCTCTCTTTATAATCTATGCACATATGAGTGCCCCCTTTTTCTTGCTCTCTCCCTCCCCCACATAAGTTTTAAGCAGACACTGTTTACTTTTAAAAGGTAAAACTGATATAAAATAGAAAACCCCATAGAGTTCAATGGTAGCTATTATTTCTCACAATATATTCTGTTAAAATATAGTGAGCTCAAGATATTATAATATGATAGAAAATAGACCTTGGGCCAGTTAGATTTTGGAAAACTACTCATAGTTGTTCAACCTCACAGTCTTATTAAGAGAAAGGCAATCTGAGCTCTGCTTTCCTGTTCTCTCTGTTTTTTAGCCAATATTTTTCATGTTCTCTAGCACACTTGATCTTATGTGTAGTACTTTATGGTGTCTACAACTACAGAATTATGCTATTCACAAATAATGTGGCCAAAACACATCCAATTTGCCAGGAGTCAGGCTAGTTTGTGTGGAGAATGTAGGAGCTCTGGAAATAGATAGTGCTTTGGCGGGTAGGGTAGACTGTTACTTTGGTTATCAGCTAATTAACTAGCCTCCCAGTACCCTCATCCTTGTGAAGTTTCCCCTCTAAATCTGGGCTGGCTCTGAATCTGCTTTAATTAATAAAATGTAGTAGGAGTAACACTGTGCCAGTTCCTGCCTGAAGCCTTAGGAAAACCCAGAAATTTTTGCTTTTGCACTTTGCACTTTGCATTTTGCACTTTGCATTTTAAGAGGAACCAGCTGCCGTGTAAGAAGTCCGGCTACCTTGAGAATACTATGCACTGAGGAGGGTCAAACTGATCATGTGAAGAGTCCACATGGATGAAAGATGAGGTGCCCAGTCAACAGTAAGAACAGAGGCCTGTGGCATATGACCCTAGTGAAACTGACGTAACCAGCCCCCAATCATTTGAGTTGCACCAGCTGGTCCTGTGTGCTACAAAGATGAGCTGAGCCATTCCCACCATCCTCTATCCAAATTCCTGTCCTACAGAATCATGAGCAAATAAAATGGTGGTTGTGTCAAGCCACTAAGTTTTGGGATATTTATACGGAAACAATATAAATATAATTGGAATTGAAGAAGAGGGGCAATCACAGGCAAAGCCAGGAAAAGATAAAGACTGTGGTAACCTAGCAGTGTTCTTAAGGGAAATCCAAAGAATGTCATTGTATATACCCAAACACAGTCTGCCATGGGTGCCCTCAGACTAATTATGTACCATTACACCAGGTATTCTTTTAACAAGTGAGATGAGATAATATGGTTTCATCGAACAACAAAGAGGTAAATACTTTTTAGCTTTTGGGGACATAGGTCATGTCTGGGGGGCAGGAAATAGAAACATTCCTTCTGTGTATTACTTTCAAGAGAAAGGTCAAGAAAAAACAAAATTTGTTAAGGTTTGCATTTCTATATTTTGCATTGGTAAAGAAAATTTTGATACAGGCAAAGTATTATGTGGGCTTGGGATTTTTATGGTTGGGAGAGTGACTGGGGCTGCAGTAAGTGTTCCCTTGCAAAAAAGAGCATGCATTTCCTGTCAGTGCCAAAGAAGGGAGCATCTGGGCTTTCTTATAAGCCTGTCCAGGTGTAAGACAAAGGGGAAGAAGCAGTAGTGAGGCTCAAAAGCTTTCAACAATCAAACATCCAAAAATTGAGTCAATTTTTTTGCTATAATCCACCTCCTGATGTTTGACTGATGCCTGAAATGTGCCATGTTCATGTAATTGAATTTGAACTTATTTAAGTAAGTCATTGTTGCGCTCTATGAGGCCTATATTTTATGAGACTGACAAGAGAAAGAAAAAATGTCTTCTTCAAAGGCCCAGCATTATATATTCTGAAAAGTAAAATAAAGGCCTTGGTCACTATCAGTAAAACCTGGAACTCTGAAGGGAATCAGGAGCATCTTGGTGAGGACTTGGGCTGTACTTTAGTTTGTATGGAGACACGTGTGACCTTGATTTATGTTTTGAGTATCTGTGAGGCAAGAAATTATCAGAATTCTTTACCCATAAGTGGGCAATAACGCGTAAAGGATTGTTGTGTGGCCATTGGGTGGATCAGACAGCCAGATCATTTGCAATGGCTCAAGAGACTAATATTGTACAGATAGGGCTGATTCCTGGCCAAGGCATCCAGTGCTAAGATGCCTGACATCTCATGCTTCCGTGCCTGAAGTTTTACCAATTATGTTGACCCTTGTGTCCTGTCCTTCATCAAGGACATCCTGGTTAAGGGATGGAAAGCAGCTGCTCTCCAGTGAGCTCCATCATTTGTGATAGTGATAATGTCATCCATAAAGTTTACAAATGCCCTTTGCTGTTCATTTAGTTGATTCCAAGGAGCTCAGGTAGCCAGAGGAACATGGAGAGGAGTTACATTCTCTAGCACTCTGACATATAGCAAAAGACATATGACAGAAGAGGGCAACCACTCCTAAAGGTGGGATAAGTCAGAGGACCCAGGTTTGGCTCTGTCCCATAACAAGAAGTCTCAGTAGTCATGCTGAGCTTGAGAGTTGCTGCTTCCATGACCCAACAATTTAGGTAGGTGGGTATGGAGGATCAGGTCACATGCCCAGTGTATGTCCAGAAATTGCCACAATAATGACATAGAACATGGGATGAAGGAGGGCAGTTTTTCCCGAAGCCTGTGAACAACTTATGACCGTTATAGGTGGTCCAGAAATGCCAAAAGACATGAGAGGAAGTTACTAAAGGCTTTACAGTAAAGGATTCTCTGGGGACACTTACAAGAGTGCCTGCTGTGTCACAATTTGGATAGATTCTAGAGCTTTTTGCTATAATCTACAATAGCGAAATATTCACCAGTTGCTGTTTGTGTGGAGTCAATAATTTCAGTATTATATTGGGTATGGAAACCTTAATGCATGAGACCAAGGCATCAAGTTTGTGGTAAACTACTGTGTGATGCCATTTATTCTTTCCAGGTATAAGAGGATGCGAAATTAGACTACTAAATGGAGAAACAGTGGGAATAACCACTGTTTCCTAAATAGGTCTTTTATAATGGGGATCAATCCTTGAAGTCCCCGGTTCTGGTTTACCCTTGAGCTGTATTAACTATTTTAACTAGAGAGAAAGGTCCATGTGGTCCCATTTTGTCAAATTAATTTGTAAGTGCAGACAGTTTAATTTTAATTTACTGTTCATTAAGTCAGGGCACTTATGCTCATTATAGAATATTTTAGGGCAATAGTTGCTATGAATATGGGGAATTTAGGTAAGGCAGTAGTTCCAGTGGCTAAAATGAAGCACCTGTCCTCTACTTTATGTTCAATAACTCCTCTAAGATCTTAGGGGGTGTACTTTGTTTCAGTTTAGTGGGATTCCCCAGTGTAACTGTAAATTGAGCCTCCATATGATGAAAGACCATGAAGTTTTGCCAGTTTGTGCATTCCAGCAGATGTTAAAGTTAATTGAGAACCTTTGCTGTAGAGGCACAAAACCCAATCAGCACCCTTTTTCTTTCTTATGCTGTGTAAATTATTTTAGTAACTTTTGGATTTCCAGTTGGATCAAACTGTGAACCTCTTTTTTATTCATGTTTATATGTTTCCTCCCTTTGTATCCAGGTTTCTTGCTTGCTTGTTTTGTGTGTGCCTGTGTGTGTGGGGGGGGGGGGCGGTTACTGGGTTCCTCTCTACTCTGGTCATATTTATATACTCCTTGCTCCAGAGAGCCTCAAATCAGTATCATCAGGGTTAAGGACCTCCCCCCTGGCAACAGTTGAATTAATCCATGATTGTACTACAGGAATGCCATGAGTATTTCTCCCTGTACTTCTGATGATCAACATCTTTTTTGGCAGCGGAGAAATAAGTACAACAGTAGCAGCACCAGTAAAGGCGTTTTGTAGGGTCCTAATGAGCCACCTGCTTTTAGGGGTGTGAAATTCCACAATTCAAATTTTCAAATCATGACTGCTATTCACATAGTGAGTGACTGTTCTTCCTCTATGTGAGTTACCACCCAGTGAACCCACATTTATTACATAGGGTGTAATCTTTCCCCTGAATGCCCTATAGAATGAGGGCATACACCTGAATGAAACAAACCAGGTCACAGTTGGCCACAGGGCAAGAATCATTCTCTGAATCTAGGGTTAGTAACAGCTTATGCTTGAACTGACACACATGATTTAATCTAAGACACACAGATGTGTCTGGGCATATGATACACATGACCCAGGGTTGCTTTAATGAGGACCTGAATCCCATACTTCTTTCCCCAAAAGCCAATTAATTATTGAAACTTCTGACTTAGATTAGTTAGAACTATAACAGAAAATCAGTAGAACTCAGCAACTGTAGCACAAAGTAGCACAGCTCAAATTGCAGGCTAGCCAGCAGCTCAAAGTGCACGCCTGCTATCTAGGCAGCAGAGCCAGTGAGCAAGCCAAAGAAAAAGAAGGAACACCTCTTCCCCACCACCACCTCACCCTGCCCAAGTGATGGTGATCTTTGTCTCGGCACTCCACTCTTAGAGCCAACAGTGGTCATTCTGCAGAGACAAGGACCATACACAGACACAGAACGGGCCCCCACCAAAATTTGTTTTGGATGTCAAGTCTGAAGACTTCAGGCACACACCAAGAGGGTATGAGAAAGGTTTATTATTTACACAATGCGACTTTCTGGAAAGAGGGCAGCAGGTTTCCCAAGCAGGTCCGAAAGTGGCTTGAGAGAACAGAGAAAAGAGACTGCTTTGGGGTTTTAATGATGATTAAGGGATGACAGGAAGGGGCTTTTGTGGTTTGAACCTTCTTCCAGAGGAGGGAGCACCTAGGCTTTCTTACTAGCTTGCCAAGGTGTGAGGCAGGAATAAAAGAGTAATGGTGAGTTTTAAAAGTTCTCAGCAGTTAAACATCAAAATTGAAGTCAGACTCCATTATAGAGGGATTTCTGGACACAACTGTTGTTAATGGAGTGAATTGCCAAGGAAAGTTGTAGACCGTATAAGCTTAGGGGAGTTTAGGTAACATGTTGTGGAAGATCCTATGGTGGATCACTGGACCACCTCAGAGGCCAACTGGGCATTTATAATACCTTCCGAAGGGAAGTAGAAGGATGAGAGCAAAGCTTTACATGACAACTCACCCTGAAAAGTAAGACATTTTATTTTTTTTTACATTGTGGAATTTTAACAAGCCAACTTTTAAAGATAATAACTCACATAATCAATATTCACCACTGTAGTCCATATGGAGAAGCATACATGGTACCTGGTCCAGTTCATGTCATAGGGTCCATAGCATAGGGTACTGTGCAAACATTAGCTAAATGAATATATGAATTTTATGGGGTTTCTGACTTTAAAGACTACTTTCTCATAGTATATCTCACTTGATATTTTTTTGCGGTACGCGGGTCTCTCACCGTTGTGGCCTCTCCCTCTGCGGAGCAGAGGCTTCGGACGCACAGGCTCAGCGGCCATGGCTCACGGGCCCAGCCGCTCTGCGGCATGTGGGACCTTCCCAGACCGGGGCACGAACCGGCGTCCCCTGCATCGGCAGGCGGACTCTCAACCACTGCGCCACCAGGGAAGCCCTCATTTGATATTTAAATATATTCTCTGAGAAAGACACTTATCTACATTTTATAGGCAAGCAAACCAAGGTTCAGAGAATATAATACTTTTGCTCAAATTCAAACAGCAGAAGAGCCAGGGTTCACGCCTAGTTATTTCGAAAGACTTGTGTGTTTCTTACCAAATTGCACTGTCCCTGCTAGGGTTAGAGATACTAGATCTCTATTTGGAAATAAATGAGATTATCTCTGAGTACTTCCTGTTATTTTTTTTTCATTTTTCAAATGAAAAATTCTTCAAAACTCTGCTTCATACTTTAAAAGCTGTTTCAATGAATGGTAAAAAAAAGAAAAAAAAAGAAAAATCTCTTAGACATATCTAATTCTAATAGCACTTAATTCCACTGATTCACAAACTGTTGTTCAAACACTTTATGTCTGAAGTAGTTCTCATTTCTTCCACTAACACATTAAAAGTCCAGATTTGGGTCTTCTAAATTATTCATTTATTATGCTTGAAGTATTTTGAATTTTTTTGAAGATTCAAAGGAAAAAGAAACTATCAGATCTCCCTCCAAAGTAGTGCTTCATATCCTCTTAAATCAATGTAAAATTGTGTCTGGGAGATGGGTTTTAATTGACTATAATCCTAAGTGGAATTTATTTAAAGGTCCTTATCACTCTGATTACTCAATCCGTAATCAACTTTCAAGTTCAAAATCTATGTGAAATACGTTCCTTAAATGGGTGGGTCACACGAAAACTCTCACAGCATTGAAAATATGTTTTTAAGGAACAAAGCTTACCATAAGTGTTAGAAAGCTGCATTGTATTTTGTTGTCAGTTTAGTCCTCTCAAGGAGACCATTTTCAAAACCATGCAGTATAAAATTCCATCTACACTTCGATTCCTGAAGCATCTAATAATTAAATCTCTGCCATTGTTATTCCATCTGTTAATGTCCTAGATATTTCAGATAACATTCCCAGGTGTCTTGAAAACATTTCTCTCTTGGATAGAAAAACACTGTCATTAACCAGACTTGCCCTTCTTGGCATCTCTCTTTCCTTAGACTCCTGGTAGGCTGGTCCATCAGACTAAAGTTCATACAAGTACAGATCTATCTGAATCCTCAGGTAAAAACTGCTTAGATTCTCACCCTGAAACCCTGCAAAAGGTCTAGGTGATAAACTTCCAAATATAAGTTTAACTTCAAAGAAATATGATTTACCTATTGCAAAGGCATTGCTTTTTTTGTTAATTATATGCCTTCCTACTAATTCCTAGAAGGTACGTTTCTGAGATCTAAAGAAATATAATGACATCACTACCTGTGAACTCCTCTGTTAGTATGTGATAACAAACACAGGGCATTACCTCTACTTGTTTCTTTGTGTGTGTGTGTGTGTGTGTTGGTGCGGGGGGCACGTTACTGGGGAGGGGCTGTAATTTTCATAGTACTTACCGTACTTTTTTATGACAGTTTAATTCCCTGTCTTCTTCTTCAACAAGATGGTAGGATTCATGAAGATGCTTTAGTTCTTACAATACTAGCACTGGACTTTGCAAATAGTAGGCATTTGGTTAATGTTTGTTGAACTAAATTTTTAAATAAAAGTGTTTCTTTCCCCCTCTATTTTACCTTCTGTGTGGAAACCTTGAGCAATTCAAAATATGTGGGGAGATATTTTTCCTTTATCAGTACCTTCCATTTTAAGGAGGTTGGGCTTGTGTAATAAATTGTACTGTGAGTTTTTGATCCATGTGTTATTGTTGCTGTCTTGAGTTTAATAAGGTTTCAAAAGAAAAAAAAATTTTTAGACTTGCCTTATTAATAGTGCCATTGCATCCTGTTTCAACAGGAGTTATGCTGAGTGCTTTTATTTAATGTGACCAATTAGTACTCAAATAATGCTTTAATTATTTTTATACTTCCCCTTCTGTGATATGCTACTTTGGGAAATAAAATGAAGTCTTTGGTGGGAGTGATAAACATATTCCACATATGCCACTGCTAGTGTTACAACACCTGAATCTTATGCCTCTCTCTTCTCTGAGTTCTAGAACTTCTCTCTAGATGTAAATCAGCAATCTTTATTCTCAAATGATGCTTAAGTCACTTTTGCAAAACCCATTATGACCTGCAAGTTTTGGTCCTGTAATCACCCAAGAAATAGTAGTTTAGTTGAAATCAACCTGAGATTGTGATAAGTTCCTAAGTCATTGCAGACATCTTCAGTTCTAGCCTCTGGGGCTTGAACAGTTTCAGCCCCTGTTCAACAAGAACATCTGGGTTTCTTACATGACCCAATATATCCCCATGGTTATCAGGAAACATGTATTTCTGCATAGGTAGAAATGGGACATGATTTTTTTCAGTTTTCAAATCCCTTGATAAATAGGACTTGCTCACACTTTTATCTTCCCCTACTTGGAATTAATTTACAGTTAACCCTCGAACAACACGGGTTTGAAATCTGTGCTCCATTTATACGCACATTTTTTTTCAATAATAAATACTACAGGGTCAGGGTTGGTTGACTTCATGTATGTGGAACTGCAGATATGGAGGAACCACGCGTGGAGAAGGTTGACTGTGGGTTATACTCAGGTTTGTGACTACACTGAAGGTAGGCGCCCCTAACCGCCACATTGTTCAAGGGTCAACTAACTGTGCTAGCATCCTAAGAAGATTCCTTGCTACCAGTCTCAACTCTACCCTCCTAAATATTTTAATCACTGAGTATTAATAATAAACATAAGAATGTTATTCTCAAGATTTCAACCTTCCCAAGGTAACTCATTTCCTACAGAGTAAATTCAAATCTTGTTAATAATAAATCAAAGATCAGTTTCATTCCATCTGATCACTTATCACCTACCACTGTAAGCCCCAAAAATGCCAGAATGCTTCTAGTAAACCTACAGGAATTTCACAGTTCAATGAGCACTGCCTTATATGCACTTCCTACCTTGTTTCACCTAGCTTTCTATCCTTCATGTCTGCTATTATTTCCTTCAGGAAGCCCAAGGTGCAGGTAGGAACCTTTGCATTGAAAGATTTCCCTGAAATCCTGAACATACTTCTAATCTATCAATTGAAATGTATTTATTTTATGCCTATTATATCCTAACTAGTCACTATAATATACTATAATTTTTTTTTAAATCTCTGTGACTATCTCGTGGAAGTTCTTCAAAGATGTGGGTCATGTCTAATGTGCCTTTAGCCTCCCCAGCACTAGTGCAAGTGGTACATAATAGAGGCTAAGTAATTATTGGTTAAACTGAACTGAACCAGAAATTAAAAGGGGAATACAAAACTGTCCTCTTCAGTCAGGTATGGCTCTCCTAAAGGAGAAAAAAAGACCAAAATCAACTAGTTATTGCTAGCTTATTTTTTTAAAACTCAAAGCCAATCCTTGACACAATCAGTGGAGATAGACTCTAATATAAATTTGTACACAACATTATTGAAATGATTTTTATTTGGACTTGAAAAACTTTATATTACCCTTTTTTTTTTTTTTTTTTTTTGCGGTACGCGGGCCTCTCACTGTTGTGGCCTCTCCCATTGCGGGGCACAGGCTCCGGACGCGCAGGCTCAGCGGCCATGGCTCATGGGCCCAGCCGCTCCACGGCATGTGGGATCTTCCCGGACCCGGGCACAAACCTGTGTCCCCTGCATCGGCAGGCGGACTCTCAACCACTGCGCCACCAGGGAAGCCCCTAGAGAAAGATTTTAAATGATCAGTTGTCCTGTTGAAGCAATTGTTAGGTATGTTGATGAAGTCACACTGACAGCTTTTTGTTTTGTATCATCCAAAGCAGGATGTTGTCAAAGCCTTGAATCTATATAGTCTGTCATTGCCACCATATCTTGTTTGGAAAATGTTAATATCTGCTAAAAAATAAACCTGAAAATCTTTTTCTTCGATTTGCTTGAGAGATGGAGTAACATGCTGATTGTCTGCAGCAGTGGGGAAATGTAACTGTCACATCAATTACAAAAGCTGCTAAGTTGCCAGCAGGAAAAGCACTGATTTCAGATCTGTAATTTCAGATACCTTTGTCATCTTACTGAATGGAAAACTTTGAAAAGAAAATCACTTCTTCCATTCACAACAATACTCGCCGTTGGTGTCTTTGAAAGGAACTGATAAGATGGAAATTTATTTTTGAATGCCTTCAGTTGTTAATTTTTATTTCTAATTTAATTTTCATTTTTCCTTTCTTTGAGGTACCAGTTTATCAGCTCACTAGATTCTTAGTAGGTTTCAATATGACAACAGTAGTTTGCAAGTTGATTCCAATATGCAGCTAAATAAGAGTGATTTGGAATTGTGCACGTCAGTATCTCAACAAAAAAAGCATTCATTTCTATTAACAGTTTAAATTCCAGGCATATTTTGTTTCTTACCTTCTGCTGCCTCTACTAAGGGTATTTAATTTCCTCACGAAGTAGAAATCAAGGCATTTAGAAACCTTGGAAAGTCTTTGCTCTCTACGGACCAGATCAAACTGTTCCAGTCAGTTCAAGGGGACTCTGGGAAGTACCAGGAGGGGTGGCTGATGGGGAGGACAGAATGAAGAAAAAGAGACATTATGGCAGACAGCAACTGACAGCTCTTGTTTATCATATATCTTTATGTGCCCTGCCTGCTACATTTATCTGTCCCCAACAACCCTACCTCCTACCACTGTTAACCAGGTTTCAAGGGTTGGGATGACAATCTGAAATGTTTAGGTGTTGCAGATTTGTTGTTTAGGGATTGTGACAGAAAATAGCTATGAGCTCACCAATCCTCTTTCCTTTTCCTGGACACATAGGAAAACTATATTTCTGAGCCTCCCTTGAAGTTAGGTTATGGCCACATGACTGGATTCAGGCTAATGGGCTGTAGGCAGAAGTAATGTATTCATTTTGAAGCCTGCTGTGAAAATGTACTATGTGTTTGGCCACAGTGTTTTCCTTCTGTGGTTGTCATAGAGGCTGTGTTTTTAAAATGCCAGTATTATAAAATGGAAGAAGCCTAGGTTCCTGACACATTCTTGAAGGAGAACTAACTAACTTGCAGTCAACAGTGATGTGAGGAAGAAACAAATTTTGATCATGCTGAGCCACTGATACTTGGTAGTTGTTTTTCACAGTAGTTGGCATTTCTTGTTCTCATACAGGATGTTTTTGGAAATTAGAAAAGATAACCTAATATGATCAAAGTTTAGAATAATCTAAGAGAATCAAAGGAAAGCCCTACAACTAGTATACCATATAGGCCTTCTGGACTTGAAAATGACACAAAAAAATATCAATACTTACACCTCATGACTTACATAAACTATAACCCCAGCATGCATTGAACCAATATTTAAGATTACTTTCTGGAAAACTTCAGTCATATCACTTTCCTTCTTAGGAACAATGACAAAACTGTACCATTTTTATTGTATAAGAACAGTATAAAAATCCAGCAAGTAAAAGAATAGGATATAAGAAGTAATGAATAAGTTATAGCAAGCAAAACCTAAGTTTTAACTCTGTAAAAGGCATTAGTTAAGGGATTGTGACTTTTCCTGACTTACTTTCTTACTAAAGAAATATTTTGTAGAGTTGATTTATTCAAGCAATGAAATGAAGAAATCAGTTCTGCTTTCAATTTCATTACAACCAAGTAGTGATTTCTGCATCACTAAATGTAGATTCATTGAGATGAAAATGTTTTGTAGTGGTTCCACTTCTCAGTTCCAAGAGAGATTTTCATGCATTCCCAACATATATATTTGCTCACTTAGAAAATCAGTCTTTTAGCCTTTTGTGTATAACTTAGGTGCTTAAGAGCTTGACAATTGATTTGAGTAGCATGCTAGTATGACACATTGATAATTTCGAACCGGTGATATTGGTTTATGTGTGCAGCTTTTTGATGAAGAGAAAAACAGCCTCCTCATAATGCTGTATTGGTTCAATAAGAAATCCCATTAAGCTACTAAACATCACTTTTTTGACCTTTTTGCTTTTGTAAGCTGTAATTAGTGTTTTAAAATTTTCTTCTTAAAAGCCAAGTTTTAGCACAGAGACAAATGGTTAGTGATTCATTATTGAAAAGTGTAGTGCTTTTGGCATTTTATTTCAAAAACTATTTCATGTCTGGCCCACGTGAAGGACATATTTTAAAAGCCATTAGTTACTTTCTTTAACTTAAAAAAAATCTTAAGTGGGCCTATGTGGCAAATTGAGTCATTCTCATAGAATGAAAATGGAGTTTTTACAATTAAGCTACCATACTAAGAAAGCTTATCCATTGTGCCTCGTGCATCTTTCGGGTTTATGCACTTATAAGGAGGATTGCTCAATAGAAAGAGCCCCAGTCTAGGAAACTAAAACCTGGGTTTTCTTCTGGCTTCCCGATAACTTTGTGTGACCTTGGAAAGGTCTTTCACAATAATAATTCACATTCGAATGGTGCTTGAAAAGCCTCAAAGCATTTTTTCATCTACCTCATCCTGTATATATACTAGTTAGAATCACAATTTAGTTTACTGGAAATTCATCTGAACCATGTGATTTTAGAGGAGAGCAGGTACTATCCTTGCTTAAGCAAAATGTGTCACCATGAAATTCTGTGACAGATCATGCTTCTAAGCTACAATATCTATCTGTGAACAGGATGTAATAGCCATAAAAATAATATATTACCTAATTATAAAGTCAAAGAACTCTTTTATTAAATTTTACTACATTCAATTGTTAAATAGGAAAACAATGGCTAATTTCATATTTTTTTCCTATCAGTTATTTTTTATTATTTATGAATAACTTATTAAGCCAAGCTTGCCTCGTAGAAATCTATGGTGATAAAGTCAACTCTTGGAAAGGTTTGATTACCAAAGAGATAAAATATGGTCACACCTTTCCTAAAGTTAAATTTCACAAATAAAATCTAGAGAAATCCACCTCAAAATACTTAGACTTGATTGCCTGATGGTCTCTAGAATGTAAATTCCATAAGAATAGAGACCTTTCTGTCTTTTTTATTTTTTACTGCTTGTATGCCTAAATACAATAGATGCTCAATAAATATTTGTTGAATGAAACAAATCCTCTTTCTTCTGTTGGCTTCCAGGGGAAAATAAATCTTTCACCTCTATCACTAATTTCAAAGAAATAGGAAATAGAGTGAGTACACGATATGAGGGCAAGTGAGTGGTGTAAGGAAAATGAGCATCTTATAGTGCAACATGGGGGGTAAAAAACAAATGACTGTGTATGCATGTCTTTTCTCCAATGTTTTGCTTTTAAATGCCTGTCAATAAAGGTATTAATAGATAAAGCTTAGTCTCGCTCACCATGACTTTGATAATAAAAGGGACAATTGCAAGTCTCAAATTCTTTATACCCAGTGAAAGGATGAGTGGGTGTTTTTATCAGGTTTTATTGGTTTGCAAAAGTGAAAATCACTTACTGGAAAATACACAAAATATCAAAACCTGGAACATTTTGCTTGTCACTATAATGTTACTTCTTTCCTATGATTAGTAGATAAATTCCTTTGAGTTTCCTCTTCCCTTTTCCATTGCTCTCTCCTTAATGAAACACCTAATCTATAGCATGAAATGACTAATGAAGGGACAACAGATGGAATGGTTAGGAGGAATCTGAAGTTAGAGATGAAGTGAATAGGCTCAGAAACTCTGGATTTGAATATTGCCTTTGCCTCATAATAGCTGTAAGATCCTGGGGAAAAGATCTCATTTCTGTAAGCCTGAATTTCATCATCTGTAAAAAGTAGATAATAATGATCTACAACTCATAGAGTTAAATGATCTAGGAAAAGAAATGATCTTAGCTCACCAAGAAAAAATAATACCTACCCCTATTTTAACAATAAACAGGATTCTCAAACCTTGAATTATAAGAGAAGACTTTAGATTAATTACTAGTGCTAACTAATTAGAATGAACCCAATACTCTCTGTGGGTTGAGATGACACCTACTTGGGTCTGTTTTATACAAACATTCAAGCATCAGCAGAGTAATGCACCTAAAGTAGAAAGGTTCAGAGCTCTGAACAAACTGTAAAATGACAGCAGAGGAGGTTATTCATCAGGCTGTAGAATAAAAACAAGAGTATCTTGACCACCCACTGGGCAATTAATGTTTCCATATGAATGTCAGTCTGAGGGCAAATAGTATGTGCTGTTCTCATGGCTGGAGAGCAAGGGTAACAGCAGGACATTAAACTAGCAATAGGAGGTAGTTCTCATTTAAGTTCAGATGATACATTACAGTTTATTGATTGGTAAAAGCAGATTCCTTCTATCCAAAATAAAATGAAAAATTGAGCTAAGATTGTTGTATATAAACTTTTTGAGAGTCACACAATCTATCTAATCAACTCCAACTCATAAGGAAAAGACCAAATTCTCTTCTGTGTTTTATATCTTATTGTGTCTGAAAAGTAAAATTTCTTCTCTAGAAAATAGTTGTATCTTTTTCTGTTGTTAGCATCAGTACCCCATTAATGCTTTATTTAATATACCTTTACCCTTCATAAGGTATGCTGAGTTATGTTTTTATACCTGAAATAATACCTAGATAGCTGAAGAATAACCTAGTGGATTAATAATGTCTTGCAGATAAATTTTAGAAATTGTAGGACTTCAGTGCTTCTACTTGAATTTTCATTTTGGCATTGGCCACATCTGTGTTGACTTGGACACTTGTCTTTTCTTTTTTACTTTTTTGGTAGTCAACATCTGAACTTCCTTGCTGAGTTTGCAGACACCCAAAATAAAAATTCCAGATAGCTGCTGTCTCAGGATCTCAGCAGCTAATAGCCTCAGCTCAGCCACATAAGGTTGAGAGTGAGGTAAAAATGTAGTTATCTTGGGCTTCCCTGGTAGCGCAGTGGTTGAGAGTCCGCCTGCTGATGCAGGGGACACGGGTTCGT
Source organism: Phocoena sinus (assembly GCF_008692025.1). NCBI lineage: Eukaryota > Metazoa > Chordata > Mammalia > Artiodactyla > Phocoenidae > Phocoena > Phocoena sinus. The sequence continues at coordinate 57,770,028 of NC_045771.1, forward strand.
GCCCCGGTCCAGGAAGATCCCACATGCCGCAGAGCGGCTACGCCCGTGAGCCACGGCCACTGAGCCTGCGCGTCTGGAGCCTGTGCTCCACAACAGGAGAGGCCACAACAGTGAGAGACCCGTGTACTGCAAAAGAAAAAAAAAAAAAATGTATATATATATATATATAGTTATCTTCCAAGATCATGAAAGATTGATGCAATCCAGGCATTTCCTTATTGAGATAGTATATAAAATGTAAATATATATTATTTGGTATGTTTTTATATGTCTCTGTGTAGTTTGAGTCAAAATTAAAATATCATGGTGAAATGATATTATAGAGGAATTTCCATTATAGACAAGGTAAGAAAAGTTTGTACACTGTGACTGATTTTGCTAAGCAGTGCTTGGGGGGAAATTTATAGCTGTGATACAGGTCTAAAAAATTTACTGTGTTGAAAAAAGAAAGTTCTTAGTGATCTAAATTTCCATTTTAAGAAACTTTAAAAAAAAAAGGAAAAGAAAAGCAAACAAAGTCTAAAGCAAACAAAAGGAAGGAAACAATAAAGATAGGGTAAAATTAAATGACATAGAGAACAGAAAAAACAATAGAGAACAATAAAACCGAAAGTTAGTTCTTTAACTAGAGTTCTAAAACTCTAACTAGACTGGTTAATTTAAAAAAAAAAAAAAAGAGAGAGAGAGAGAAAAGACTCAAATTACTCAAGCCAGGAAATTGTAAAAGAGATTTTGCAACATTGTCTCAGGCAGGATTCAGTGCAAGAAGCAGAAACTATTTAAGAAATATTAAGAAGAAATCTATTTGATAAAGGACAGTATGCATTTTACAATGTCATTGGAAAGTGGAGGAATGAGCTGGAAGCTGGTATCAAGAATCATCCCCCAAACACGTCCCATCAGAGGATGTTTTACCTCCAAAACTGCCACTGTGAACTACACACCTCTGTAGCTGGAATTCAGAGATTAGGAGATGTTGTCAGGAAGCTACAAAGCTGGTGAATTGGCACTGGTGTATGAGTTTACTTGCTATTCCTAAAATGCCTCTTGCCACCCACAAAACTGGTATATGGGAATGGGAATATGAGATCCCATTGCTTCTTCCACCAAAACAGCCACTTTTTATCAAGATGATGAAGAATAGCCAATACTCTATATGACCTCACATCTCCAAAATTTTGCTAACAGTATAAAGCCAGTCAGGAAAGTGAACACAGGTTCACTGTTACTGCTTCCATCCAAATCTCATGCAAATACACCTAAGTACAATACCAATTTACTACAGAAGTCTAGTTCTAAGGTAGTCTGGGAAAGCAGTTATTAGTTTTCCAATAGTTGCAGAAAAGAAGGCATACCAGAGAGAGGGGGAATAGAGTTTAAGTAAACCAGTCCATATTATTGACCATAAGCACATATGGCAATTAATGGCTCATTCTTTTTTTTTTTTTAAAGGCTCATTCTTTAATGTATAAGGAGATCTTATAAATCAATAAGCAAAAGTTGAACATAAATAGAAAGTTCACAGGAAAACAGATACAGATAGTTTATAAATGTGTAAAACAATGCTAAATATCACTCATAATAAATAAATAAAAATTTTAAATATAACAGGCTTTTGTCTATCAGATGGTAAATTTTTAACAAAATTGAATTGGGGAGAATTTATGGAAAAAAATAGAATCTCTGGAAGGCAGCTTGGCAATATCTATTAAAATTCAGAATGTACTTATACTATGGTTATCATTCTAGGAATTTATAGTAGATATATGTTAGTATATTTGCAAAGAAGTATGTACAAGGCTATTTATGAAAGTACTACTTGTAATATCAAATACTGAAAACAAACCTAACATCCCTAAAATGAAGATTGATTATAAATTACAGAGTTCATATGAATGAACAAATGACCAGTAAGTACTAATATGGAATGGCTGGAAAATAAAAATATATTGTTAAATAAAAGAAGCAAGGTGCAGAAGGGTATGTGCAGCTAGTAATCATTTGAGTACACAAAAAATGGACAAATAGTCACATGTATACTTGTATATGTATAAGATATTTCCTTGTGTTTAATCAAGTAAATAATATCAGTGATTGCCTCTAGGTGAAGGAACTATAGGCCTGCATATCAGAGGTGGGACAAAACCTATTAATTATATCTTAGGATATTTGACTTTTTTCCATATTGTATTATCTTTACAAAAATACAGAAAATCTAAAATGTAAGGCACAAATGCTCATAAAATTAGTTCAAAAAGAAAAGCTATAGCACATTATAAATTTCTCAGTATACTTTTTTTTTTTTTGGTAAAGTCCTGTCAGCCACGTTGATACATTACAAGACTTGGCAGTTACTTACACTTATGCCTCCTGAGGCTAAGACTAAAGAATGTTTTTAAAAAGTTTCAAGACTAGTACTGATAAAGAGTTCGTAGAAGCATTGTCTCTTCAATAAAGCATAAAGATAAAAGATTTTATCCTTGGGGACATTTGGGATCACTTGTAAAGATAATTTATTGACTCATTTAACTGAAAATCCTAGAAATAGAATTAGATTCACCTGAGTTTGATCAGAGTTCCGGTTTCCTTTCCTTGCTGTTTTCTTGTCTCTGCCCCTCTCAAATATCTTTATTCTTGGTCTCACATTCCTTAAATTAGCTAAAAGGCTGCAGCTCCAGGTAATACCATCTAGAAGACAAAAAAATTTATCTTTCTCTACCTTCAGGCACAAATCCTGGACTTTAGGATGAGTGGGCTAACATAAGTTATATATTCCTCTTTGAGCCAATTACTGTAGCTAAAAGATGACATTCTGCTGATTGTCAGTGCCTACCAATAGATTTTCAAGATGGTGTCAACCTAACCAAAAGCACATATCTGTTTTACAATCCCGATCCACAATGGGATTTTTTTCTTTTTGGGGGGGACCAGGAAAGGAACCACAATATTAACTAATATGTTGTCTATTTTATTTTTAGAATTGCTTCCAATGTAACACTTTTTTCTTTTAATGTAGGAATTTAATACACAAGGTGTGCATATTTTCCATTCTTGGAAATTTATGTAGTCACCTTCTTTCTTTTTTAGCATATACCAAAATACCAAGTCAAAGACTGGAAGTTGGAGGGGAGAGGGTTATCTCACTTGGAAAATGGTAGTAGTAATAGTACCTACTTCATGGAGCTGCACTAGGAATACATATGAAAAAGAATTATCAATATTTTAAAACATGATTATTCATCCACAAACATGACAGAGATGTTAGACTTATCTGACTTGCACAAAAAAGATTTTAAAGCAGCCTTGATAAAGATTCTTCAACAAGCAATTACAAACTCACTTGAAACAAATGAAAAAATAGAAAGTTTTAGCAAAGAACTATAAAATATAAATAACATACAAATAAACATTTCAGAAATTAAAAAAACTGAAGTAAAAAGCTCACTGGATGGGCTCAACAACAGAATGAGTGAAAGGAAAGGATCGATGAACTGGAAGACAAAATAATACAAATCAATCTGAACAACAGACAATAAGTTAGAAACATAAAAACCTCAGGGACCTGTGGGATTATATTTTTAAAAAGTAAATTGTGTGTCATCAGTGTGTAAGAAGGAGAGGACAAAGAGAGCAGGACTGAAAAAGTGCTAGAAGAAATAATGACTAAAAACTTTCCAAATTCAGCAAGAGAAATAAATCTACAGTACACAAATTTGAAAGTATTTCAAACAGGGTAAACTCAAAGAATTCAATGCCAAGACACTAATAATTATACTTCTGAAAACTAAAAACAAGACAGCAGGAGAACAAATAACAGCTTTCCTATAGAAAAAAAAATTTTGAATGGCAGAAAATTTCTCATCAGAAAATGGAAACTAAAAGAAAGTGGCACATTTTTCAAGTGCTAAAAGAAAAGAAACATAAACTTATAGTCATATACCTGGTGAAAATATTCTTCAGAAATGAAGGGGAAATCAATACATTTTCAGATGAGGTTAAAGTAAGAGAACTTGTTATGAGTAGATCTACCCTAAATTAACGGCTAAAGGAAGTTATCTGTTAAACAGAAATGGAATAATAAATGAAGAAAGCTTATAACGTCAGAAAGAAAGAATCAAGTGATAAACAATAACATGAGTAAATACAGTAGGCATTTCTTCTCAAAATTTCCTAAATTATGTTTCACAGTGGAAGCAAAATTATAACACTGTATGACAGGGTCCTAAATGTATGTAAGGAAATACTTAAGACCATTATATTATCAATGAGTGAAGATAAAAAGTACAAAAAGTAAGGTTTCTATACTTCACTCAGACTGGTCAAACGATGACACCAGCATACTGTGATTGATAAGTTATGTATACATAATGCAATCTCCAGAGCATCCCTTAAAAAACATATAAGAATACATTCAAAACACTAAATAAGGGCTTCCCTGGTGGCGCAGTGGTTGAGAGTCTGCCTGCCGATGCAGGGGACGCAGGTTCGTGCCCCAGTCGGGGAGGATCCCACATGCCGTGGAGCAGCTGGGCCTGTGAGCCATGGCCATTGAGCCTGCGTGTCCAGAGCCTGTGCTTTGCAACGGGAGAGGCCGCGATAGTGAGAGGCCCGCGTACCGCAAAAAAAAAAAATTAGAGAAAAACACTAAATAATCAAAAGGAAATTCTAAAAAATGTTCAAGTAACCCTTAGAAAAGCAGAAAAAAAAGAAAAAACACACACGAACAGAACACACAGAAAACAAAAATTAAAATGGCAGACTTAACTACTAATATATAAGTAATTATATGATATTTTAAGTCTAAATAACCCAATTAAATGACAGAGATTATCAGAGTGGATTATATACCTTGCTTCAGCCACTCTGCCAAAATAGTGTGTCAGTTTCTTTAATAAAAACCTAAATATGCAATTACTATAAAACCCAGCAAATTCACTCCTGAGCATTAATCCCAGACAAATCAAGATTTATGCTCACAAACAAAAAATCTGTGCAAAAATTGGAAACCACCCAGATGTCCTTCAGTGGGTAAATGGTTAAACAGATGGTGGTACATCTATAACATGGAATACTACTCAGCAATTAAAAAACAAAGGGGGGACTTCCCTGGTGGCGCAGTGATTAAGAATCTGCCAATGCGGAGGACATGGGTTCGATCCCTGGTCCTGGAAGATCCCACATGCCGCGGAGCAACTAAGCCCGTGCGCCACACCTAGAGCCTGTGCTCTGCAACAAGAGAAGCCACTGCAATGAGAAGCCTGCACACTGCAACGAAGAGTAGCCCCCGCTCGCTGCAACTAGAGAAAGCCCGTGTGCAGCAACGAAGACCCAGTGCAGCCAAAAATAAATAAATTAATTAACTACAAAAAAAGCTATTGACATATTAAAAACACCTAGATTAATCTTCAGAAAAATATGCTGAGTAAGAAAAAGCCAGTCCTCAAAAGTTACAGACTACATAATTACATATATATAACATTCTTAAAATGACCAAATTATAAAAAAGAAAATTACTGGTTGCCAGTTATTAAAGAAGGAGTAAAGTTGTAGCTATAAAATGACAAGATGAGAGATCTTTGTGGTGATAAAAATATTATGTATCTTGACTGTATCAATGTTAATACTCTGGTGATACAGTAGTACAGTTTTGCAAGATTCTATCTTTTTTTTATTTTTGCAAATGTGATAGGTGAGAAGTGGTATCTCAGTATAGTTTAAATTCTTATTTATCTCATTATATGTGGAGCTATGCAGTTTTTCATATGCCTGACATTATATAAATGGAAATATCTTTTTTTTTAAACTGTTAATTTGTCCCTTGATTTTGCTTATGGAAATTTTCTTTGTTTTGTGTTTCACACTGAAGAAATTTTAATATAGTCAAATTTATCAATCATTTCTCTCATTTTACATATTGAGTAATGATTAGACAATATTTCCAATACTCAGGTTACAGAGGAATTCGTCTATATTTTCTCCTAGTTTATGTGAGATTTTCATTGTATTATATTTAGAACTGTGATCAGTTGTGGAATGTATTCTTGTGTGGAAGTGAGGTACAAATATGATTTTATCTTTTTTCAAATGGCGAACCAGTTATACTAATAATTAACAGGCAATCCCAGTTTTCATGGTTCTAATATGCATGGATTTCAATTACCATGGTTTAGTTAAATAACATTGTTCCTCAATAATGTAGCTCAAATTTCAGTTACCACAGTATATTAACTGTGAATAATTACATACAGTACAAACTTTGCTGCTAGCTCTTCAGTTTATAAATCACTACATAAACAACAGATGGACATCTTGGTCAGTGACAAATCATGTTACTTCTTTCAAAGCCTATTGGTAATTGGTTACTGTACATCAATTATTCATTTCATGCACAGTGAAGCATATAGTCGTTTGCCTTCTTGACCTCCAGTGATAAATCCATGTGCCATTTTATAAAAATAGATAATTAAGAGAGAATTGCTGCACAAAGTAAAAAGTGTGCTGAAGAAATAAAAATAATAATGCTGAAGTAAATTTGAATCAAACAAAAATGACATTATATAAAAAAATAGCTGACTTTGGGAATGGTGACACTTCTGCCATTTGAGAAGCTCTACATATGCAGCCAAAAATACTTGATAACATAAAGTTTTCCATTAACTATTAAGATTGCTCTACATGATATCAGCTTGCATAGTCATATTTTTGTGTTCCTATATTACCATGGAAAGTGAGAACTCCCTGTAATAAAAAGTACATCTTTTCCTCAGGGATTTGGGAAGCCCCCTTGTATAATACACTACATTTCTGCATATACTTGGCTCTATTATTGGAATTTCTATTCTGTTCTACTGTTATGTCTCTTCATGCATCAACACACATTTTAAATTATAGAAGCAAGCTCACTGATATTGTTATTTCTTTCCGAAGTTTTTCTGGCTATTTTTAAAATAAATAATCATTTATGTCTTCCTTTTTCAGTCTGCATGACTTATATTTCCTTTCCTTGCCTTATTACGATGGCTAGGACTTCCAGTATGACGTTGAATAGAATTGATGAGCATAAGCATCCTTGCCTTGTTCTTAATATTAGGTGAAATACCTTCAGTATTTGAATATTAAGTATGATGTTAGCTATAGGGTTCCTCCCACCACTCCCCATGTACACTCTTTATCAGATTAAGTAGATTCCATGTTTACTTAGTTTGCTGAGAACTTTTATCATGAATTGCTGTTTTCTTGGCTACTTGTTTATTTTTCCACATTATTTCTAGTTTAAAACATTTAAAAAATTAAAAAATTTTAATTATTAACTCATAAATTAAGTCAACTGATGCATTTCTGATACTGTCTTTCTGTTCAAAAACATGATAATTCAATCTTTTTATTCAAGTATAGTTTGTATAATTTTAGTAATGTTTTGAAGTTAAGGCTTTGTTAAGGTATTTTTATGTAATGGCTTTGCCTGAGAATTTTATTTTTCTTGCTACTGTAAATGAGCCTTTTCTTATATTTCTAACAGATTATTGTTTACATACATGAAGATGATTAATTTATGTATACTAACTTTATATTCTCTGTTACTAAATTCTCATGGATTTTACCACTTTTTTTCATAGATTCTCTTGGATTTTGAAAAAAATTCAATCATACATTATTACCCGCTAGCAATGCTAATTTAACATCTTACTTTCCGCTCTTTGGCCCCTAATTATTTTTTTCTAATTACATTGGTTAATATCTTCAGTACCATGTCTAACACAGGTGCTGATAGTGAGCATCCTTGCATTATTCTTGGCTTTTGTTGGAAACCCTCTAGTGTTTCCCCATAAAGTAAAATGCTGGATTTTGGACTGTGATATAAAACTGGTTGAAAATGTCATCTGAGTTCTTTTTTCTTCTACTCTTATGGTTAATCAGTTTGGTTTTAGGGAGGAGTTTCAGGGAGATTTAAAGAACGACTGCTACCATGATCATGTAATAGGAAGTTCCTCAAAGGTTAAGAGGAGGGAGCGGGAAAGAGAGTCACTAAGACAGAGATGCATTTCCTCTATGACTAGAGACAAATGATTATAGTGAGGAGACTGCTTCCCTGAAGGAGACAGAAGAAGTCTTGTTCAATTTATTAATAGAAGATAAATCATTAGAGTGATATTAGCATGTGCAGCAGAAGTTAATACTGGAAGAAGTAGCATGACAGGAAAATACTTATAAGCAAATATGAACCAGATTATTGGGAAAATCAAGTGGATTGACCAAGAGTTAATATTAAAAATTGTCTTTGGATTACTATAAGAGCTCATTTGATGCACTAGATAGCCTAAGAATTAAATTGACCACATGTGAAAGGATTCCAGTTCTTTATCTTTGGAGGCATACTCCAGGCTCAGTTGAGGCTCAATAATAAATGAATAAATAACTTATTTTAAATCAACTAAAAAGAGCCCAGTGAGATTAATTTTTCATTTCTTCAAACTCTGCATCTTTTCACTCGGGACAATTTTGACTCCTCACATTTTAGTACTTCAAACTTAATAGAAATGCTTTTCTGTCAGAACTAAAATGCCTAGTTGCTAGTACTCTTTCCTTGGAAAAATTTTTTTGGAGAATATATAACATCTGCAATGCTAATCATCAAAGCTCCAGCTTACAAGGAAATGGCAAATATCTCAAAGGCAAGTGTAAGAAATAATCCCCCAAAGAATACTATGGTTAGTGGAAATAAGAGACTGGAGAAGAAGTACATTTGCTTTCAAAACAAAATGGGTTTCTGTTCAGATCAAAGATTTGCATCTTTCCACAATCCCTACTAAGTTAATAATCCTGAAAAACCAAGGCTTAAATAACAATAAAAGTTTATTTTGGCTTGAACACCCACCCAAGTCCTTCTGAGATTCTAGCTGCACCAAGCATCATCCTAGCACGTTGGTGTTCATCCACTCAGATGAAGGGATATTCCCAAATAGGAGAAAAACATCTCTTCCCCATTACACCATAGCAAATGTATTATCAGTACCTTCTGTATTTATCTAAATTCAAGGTTGAATTATACTCGTGTTATCCTGTCAGACTTCAATCAGTTCTTTATAATTTTCAGATACGTTTTGGAAATGCTGATTTTGAGAGCTGACTTCTTCCTTTTTATTTTTATGTGTGGGCATGGTATTGATTCAACCATAAAATTAATTTGCTTTACTTGAGGGAAATAGTACTATGAGTCAACAAAGTCCCTGTAAGAATTTCAATACTGAAATTTTGCTCTGAATATTGTACAGTTCAGCTTTTCAAATGTGGAAAGAATACCCAAGAACTAAGGTGTAGGATTATCTTTATTGCCTGGATACTGAAGACTCTACCAATCAGAATGAAGACTGATTGGGGTATGACTAGTAGATGTTTGGAGGGGTTGAAGCAAGTATGGAAGGAAATTCCATTTTGACCCAGTGAGCCATGCAAACCAGGGGAATGGCTTCTCCCAAATGGTCATTTCAGGGACTACTTGTAAATGCAAGAAAGTTTGCCAGACAGCTGTTCCTGACAGCTAACTTTTGTTTTACTCTTTCCTATTTTTGTTTTGTGGGAAGGTCTCCTAGACATCCAACTATTTGTGCTGGAATTATTTTATTGTCCTACTTCTGCCAGACACAAAAGCCAAGAAAACATTCAATTTGTTTTTTCCACAGGAACCATATATATAGGTGGCTAAATGGCAGCACTGAAGAACAAAAGCAAAAAACAGTTAGCTTATGGGATAAAGGAACGAGAAAGAGAGAGAAAGAGAAGGTAAGAAAGAATGTAAGAAACAATAAAATAAATCTTTGCTTCATGTAGTCTTATTTAATATGAGGACAATGTTAAATATTCAGATTTTTTCAATCTTCTTATTAGTTTCAGGTGGCCACCTTTGCAAGGAAAAAAAATCTATATATGTAATTCTATCTATCTATCTATCATCTATCTATCTATCTATCTATCTATCTCCCTCACTGTGCTCTTCAAAAAAAAATTCCTATTTTGGATTGAGATGGTAGAAAATATAACCATGTGTTAGTAAAACACACAAATACACACACACACACCCACACACGAGTGTCGGGGAGGATGAAATTTTCCTTTACCCTTCTAGGTTCTTCTGGCTCCTCTAAGAATTAAATTGGCATGAGACAGGTTAACAGGAGAAAAATCAAACAAAAGTTTAATAACATGTAAATATGGGAGAGACCCAGGAGAACTAAGTAACTCACCAAGATGGCTGAAGCCGTCACCTACAGTACCATCTTCAGCTAAAGACAAAAGAGTATGTTAGTTGTAGTGGGTTGCGACTTCAGAGTGGAGAAAGGCAATTCACATGGAGAGGGGAAAGCAAATGTTTGATAAACAAATATTCTCTGGACCATGTCAAGACAATGGGACACAGCTTGATTGTTTTCAGCTTGAGACAATCGCATGCCAAAGAGATATTTTGGGGTGGCAAGTTGTGCTCCTCTACACAAGCATCAACAACAACAAAAACCAGTTTCTTGTATACACAATGCCCAGAACTGTAGGATAAATACTTCTATTTGGGGGTCTACGTACATGGTTGCTATTATTATCTGGTTTGAAGAGTTAATATTTTTCTAAACTGTATGATTTCAGGAAGAACACAATTTTGTGTCCACATCATTCTACACTGTTTGTTAATAATAAAAATACACTGTGTTAGGATTTTTTTTAATCCATATGTCAAGTTTGGAGCCTTTCTTTTGAAGGCATCCCAGTAAATAAAATAGGAACCCCTGAGATATGAAAAATAAGTTATTTAGGCTTGGGGAAAGGAGGCTCATGGGAGTTACTGAGATTGCTCAGGAAGACTACTTTTCCTCTCTGAAAATTGTCAAAGGAAATCTACTGGAAGGACATCTCCACCCATGTGTTCAGGATTTTAAAAAGAGGGTCCAGTGTGAGGAAACGTAAAGATGTCGCCCAGAAAAAATGGAAAATAGAGGAACTCTTCTAGGAAAAGGTACCAGATGTCATGGAAAGTTCATTAAAAGATGGAACATAAAAGATATGTCTCTCCTTTCTCTGAACAAGTATTGTATGACATCAGAGAAAGGTGGAATGGAGATAAAGAATTCCATGTGGGATTTCATTTGAGAAAAAGAATTCAGCTACTATAAGTGGGAAACCATTGGATTAAGATAGTATTCGTGGTCTCTCTCAACTATCAAATTCTGTGATGTAAGAATTATAAGAGCCGAATATTTATTGTAGTTATTCATTGTAGTGGAAGATGTTATGCCCTAGGCAGAATATCATGATTATCAGAATAATGGGAACATGTCCATGCTCATCTCAATTCCAAAAGTTAGACATAGATGTCCTCTTCAATGGCTCTTGTCAAGCCTCGGGCCCTCTGACTAGGAGGTGTATGGCTGTACTGATGGCCCTTTAGGCAAATGAAGAGAGTAATAATATTTTAAAATTTGAAGCCCACATTAAAGGAAAGAGGCTAACCAAGAAAATACCATGACGGTGTTCTGAGATTGAAGGGAAGTCTGATGTCCTGATACCCTAATTCATCTAAAGCAACAAGTGGTTAATAGTTGTCAATATGAAGGCGGAAACCCAGCAACAAAAATGTTATCTACTTTAATGGCCACCTTCCATTTCCTTTTTTCACCCAGGCATGGTTCCTGTACTTCACAGGAGGAAACTTGGTCACCCACAGATTGATACATTGTAAATTTCTGCCTGTCAGACTTTATTTGGAAGCAGAATCTGCCAGTCTTTCTTGTGATTTTGTGCTTACAAGGAATCTTCTTTAGAAACCCACTCTCAGCTCTATTAATGACAAATTCTAACAGGTGTTATTTTCCTGTCAGACTTTTCATTCCTCTCATGATGATTCAATAGAGACCATCTCCAAACTCAAATTTGGATATTCAAAGTTTATGCTCTATTTTTCCTGCCCTCTCGTATCCCTCCTCCTCCATAGGTATTCAGGTTTCTTTTTGAGAGGGGTGTTCTGGTACTAGTCCCCCATTCTGTCTTTCAATGACCAGCCTTCCTCTAGACATTGTAAAGTTTCTACTCTTTCTATCTCTGTGTTCAAAATCTCTTATTTTCCTTCTGTTTTACAACCCTGAATATGATGTGCTGGGTGACATCCTTCTAATAACAGTTAATTCTTTATAAAATATTAACGTCTTTCTCCTCCCAGGCTGTAAGCTCCTTCTAACCTAGAATACTGACTATAATTATATGAATGACAGGCTCTGAGGCATTCAGGTAGGAAAATATCTCAAAAACTCGCTCCAAGTATTTACTGAAAGCTGATAAACCTTACTAAGATTATAATTTACCTCACCAGTAGGAATCTATCATACTGTATTAACCTTTCTTGTAAACTATCCCTTGTTATTTGTAGATTGTCTATGCCCAAATTAAAGGAGTTATTTAGCAAATATGTGGTTTATAGAATGACTACGAAATATTGATTTGGGTGACTTCCTTCCCCAAATGGACTTTTGTCCAAAATTATCCAATTTGGTTGTCCTCATACCTTAATTGTATACAATGTGCAACAGTTTTCTTTAACATTATAAAAATATAATTTATGTAGTTTTGTTATTTTTTTCTGGAACTTAGGTTACTATATGTTTGCTAAGATACCATCATACGAATGGGGTCAGGGAAGGTAATTTGCCAAGTGAAAGATTTCCAGGTTGCCATGGACAAGATGTATTAGCTGTGTGTGTACCCAGGCAGATTGGCTTGTTCTAATCTCACCAAATCCACTCTAGGAGGGGTGATTGCATTATAGCCCATTAGTTTCTCTCAATTCTCATAAAGGGTTCACTGGTAATAATTTTTGGCATAAGAAAGCATCTAAAGCAAAAAGTCCATTCTATAAGTACGACTTCATCAGGGATTTATACGTATAACAACAAAATCAGAACTTTTATTTACTAACATCTGTTTATCTTATTTCATCCAAGTAGTTCAAATGATTAAACAGTTTAAAAATAGCCAGAAGCCAAGTCTCCCTTAAGAAATTTATTTTGAAATACTGTAAGTGTAAGTTTGATATGTTTGCTAGAAAACTGAATTATAGTATTCACAAGTTAATTGATTTTAAATATGTTGTATATGTTATCACTTCAAAGGTAAATTGAGAATAAATAAAACCAGCTACCTAACTGCTTCAGCTATTCATCTTTTGATAATTTTTTCTCTAGTCTCTAACTGAAAAATAATTAATTTGCATATTTTCTCTCAGACTGTTGATTGAGGGACCTATAATTTACTTAACATGGGCAATTATGTACATCTCAAGCATCTTCATTCACAATACATATTCTGGGACTTCTGAAAATATGACTTCATGTTAATTAGACTAGAATTAAAAATACCACCAGAAATATAAGGTCATGTTCCCAAGATTCCCCTCATTTTCTTTCTTTGAGTATATATATGGAAAATCTCCCATGCTTCTACATGCAGCAATGAAACTTCCAAACAAAGTAATCTTCAGTATCTAGGATGGATTTTGTCTAGAAAAATAGTAAACTCTCTCAGCAAACTCAGTAAAGTTTTAATCGTTTGGGGAAGGCTTAATGCAGATATAACTCTGGTGTGTGTGTGTGTGTGTGTGTGTGTGTGTGTGTGTATGCATGTGCTCATGCACACAAGTGGGCATGCACATGGGATTTATTGCTTCCTCAAAAAATGCAAAAGAACATTATGTTGCCTTGTAGGAGGTTGGATGAGAAGCAGCTCTGCCAGCCTCCTGCAGAGGACGGTGATCTCTTCAGAGGTTTTTATAGTGGACTCCCTTCTGACATTATGTAAAAACTTATGTCCCTTCTCTGATAACACCATGTCATTTCCTCTGTAACTATGATTTATAAGTTATTTAGTTAGACTATTTTGGTTTATGTACAATGAAGTTTTGCATGGTTTGATTTGGGGGGTTTTGGGATAATTTTTTTTAGGGTTTGTGGATGCTGATCTAAGTTGATTCCTATCATTATCAGAACTCCGTAGGATCACATAATGACATCCGTATTGCATTTTGTAATCCTCTTCTTCAGTTTGGAATCATTGCTCTTTGAGAATAAATGAACACAATACTTCTAGTTTCTTTCCATCTCTTTGCATTATCCTTAGCCTTGCGTTTTTCCCAAATTTTGCATTTGATTTGGCCTTTAAAATATTTTGCATTCTTGGGTTAGGAAGACTATGAATGCTGAACGATGATCCACTTCTTATATCCAGGTTCACAGAATTCCAACTGACCTGGACTTTGATAGACAAAAATGGCATATCAGGAAGATTTCTAGATCTTCAGATATTTCTTCAGTGTCTGAATTGACTCATCATAACCATCTATAACGAACTGAGTTTAGGATTTTAATCAACATGACAAAGCCAATTCCAGCTGCTGGCTTATGCACAGAGCCTTTAGGGAATATGATATAAAAACACAACTCCATGGCTATATCTTAGAGTCATATGTGAACTTACCAGATTTGTCATTATGTCCATTATAGAAATCCCAAAGGAAGATCTCTGTGATGAGTTGTCTGTACTCTAAGTACATTCCAGGAAAATTCATTTACTCCTTTGAGATGTTTCCAGAGATTTTCTTGCACTTTACCATGAAGTAACCACAGAGTTATTATAATTTTTTTCTTTCTTATATGTGGCTGCCATTCTTTTCTTTCCCAATACTGTGAGAAATAGTAGTTGGACTTTTAGTTCTTTCCTTTATAAGCTGGGCTTTAAAGCAGATTCAGGGAAGGAAACAGAGGAAAACTTTCCTGCTGCCCGTTGCGTTTATCTTATCCAATAAAATAAATAATGTTGCTACTATCTCCTTAACTTGCTGTGCAAATCAACTTCAGAAAATTATATTTTCGTCTTAGACATGAAGTTATGAAGCACAAAACTGGACCTCTTCTAAGGAAAAGCAACCAATTACTTCAAATTAGTTATTTCTCTAAAGCTAGATAACTGGCAATGGTTGATCTAAGAATGTACAAGATGTTGTATGCCAAGGATTAAATTTTTTTGTCAGTGTTGCTATTTTTAGGGTGGTTTAAATGAAAGTGTCAGGTTATTTCTTAAAAATGGCTGGCACAATATTAAAAGACCAGTTAATTTCACCAGAGATTTCCAATGGACTCATTAAGAAATTATGTCAAATGTATTATTAAACACAAAATTATTTATCATGAAGTCTCTAACCATTGACAGTAAATGCATGTTTTTTTTTCCTGAGTGTTGAAAGCTTGATTGTATTAACAAGTGAAAAAAAAACTATATCATATTTTATTTCTGAAAAGAAAATAGTCTCTCCTTTGGTATTTCTTTCTTACTTCCTAGTCAGATTAAATTTGCAGCCAAATGAATTCAAACAGTTAAAAGTACTTAAATGTCATACAAACAAAGCATAAGTAAAGATAGTACATAGAATGGGGACATGGTGGGTTTGTCAGTAGAACCTTTCTAAAGACTATTAGACAATGCAAATTATAAGATTGATAGGAACAAAGGGAAGACTTTATTTGCTTAGTTTACATGAGTTTATATACTGTGGAAGCAGATATGAGGAATGATTTTCAGGTCAAACTTACCACTTACATACATCTGGGACTGGAATGTTCCAATTCCTTACTGCTTCTGTAGCTGTGTAAACTGGCTGTGGTGACTAAAACAGTTTGAATCAATAGTTAAGTAGCATTTACTTTTTCATTGGCGTGTCTGTTCACGTACCCCCTCAATCATTCCACATACAATTATTGAGAATGTACCATATATTATGCATTGTGTTAGGCACTGGATATACAAAGATAAATAAAACACAAACTCTGCCATCTACTAGCTCACAGAGTCACAGGAAAAAGGTAATATATTAATAGTATAATAGGAACAATAACAGAAGTATATATATTAACCAGCCATCTTGTAGAATAGGGGTTGATTTGCTCTGTATAGAAAGATCAGGGAAGAGTTCACAGATGAGGCGATGCCTGAGTTGGGCTGTCAAGTATCATTAAGAAGAACTGACAGCCAACTGGATCATGAAAGACTATAAGAGTTTGACAGACAAAAAACAAAAAGTCCTAGTCTGCTAAAATACACAGAAAGAATGAAATAAATCAGTTTATTCAGGGAGTGAGAAAAAAAAAATAGAAGAAAAAAGTGGTGAGGATAGAAGCCTGGGAATCACCGCTAGTTCAGGGCAGAGGACCCAATTAAGCAAATGGAGAAAGAGAAGTCAAGACAGATGGAAGGAAACCTGGATAGAGCTGTATTTTCAAACACAAGGGGAGAGACAGTTGAAAAAAGAAGTAGCCAATCTGTCAATGCTGAGGAAATGGCAAGTAAAGTAAAAGCTTAAATATTACATATGACAATTAGAAGATCAGCGGATCTTTTACAAGAGCAGTTTTAGGAGATTGAAGTAGGTAGAAATACTAACTACATTTCCTATTCTTTTTTTATTGCAGCACGCGGCCCTCTCACTGTTGTGGCCTCTCCCGTTGCGGAGCACAGGCTCCGGACGTGCAGACCCAGCGGCCATGGCCCACAGGCCCAGCCGCTCCGCGGCACGCGCGGTCCTCCCGGACCGGGGCACGAACCCATGTCCCCTGCATCGGCAGGCGGACTCTCAACCACTGCGCCACCAGGGAAGACCACATTTCCTGTTCTTGAGGAAAACTGAAGATAAAGATGGAACTTCCACCATCAGAGGGTTCACATTCTACTGAGGGATGTAAAACCTAAGTGCATTTATTATATGAGTTAGCCCTATACCATCTTAGAGCTAGCACTGTGTGGTGGCAGTGATGGAAAGGATAAGTTTTGATGGAGGCTGGAAGAGGAATAAGGAAAGAAATCTACAGATAAGGGACCACAAGGCCAGGAGAAGTGGTATCTGGAAACCCACAGGGACACTGTAGAAATTTTATGAAGTAGTACAGATGTAAACTTTATAATTTCACCAAACTATAATAGAGTGTAAGTGTAATCTTTATAAATGAAAGTACATGAGGATTACCTATTTAGAGAGTGCATTCCTGTCACCTCTTAACAGGGAGAATTTTTTTGTACCAAGGCAGATCCATGAAAGCTGAAACAACTGACATATCAGGAAATGAAAAATTTGTGGAAACAATGATGTTGAGGGTATTTAGATGCATTTAAATATTTAATATTCTGTGAGATTTACTTTTACCTTACTTATTGACTTAAAAATTAAATACATTCAATAAAATGTCACCATAAAATATTATTTGTGACTGTGTCATGCAGCCAATTTTCTTTCCTAGAAATCAGCAGAAAGTATTGACCCTATTAGTGATGTCCCTTTATTTAAACTCAGTCTTCAAAATGTTTCTAATGAAATAGATGTTGCTTTCAAGGAAACCATTGTATTCTAGCTCTTTTACTTACCATATCCCCATTGAGATCCCTGCATTATATCACTTATCCAAAAGCAGTGTCTGCTCACAAGTTATTTTCCATGATGTAAAAAATTAATATATATGTATAGATATAGATATATCTTGTGTTATAAGGCAAAACAAGATACTGCCTAACAAATGTGGTTTGCTGGATTACAAATATCTTTTAAAAACACAAGTTCATGGGAAGAAGAAATAATGGGGAAAAGTGTGCTTATCTGGTAAAAAGTTTGGGTGAACAACATTAGGTGCTATTTAAGATTCATGCTGACAAAAACAAATCAATAGCTTGACAGACTCAAAGTTCAAACCGACGGGAGAAGTAGGACGTTTGGCAATTTAGCATCTGTGTTACTAATAAAGGTCAAAAAAATTCCTTTTTCAAATTGAAAAGCAGGATAAGGAAAGGGAATCCTAACTGAACTGTGGTCTCAGGCTAATGTTTCCAAGAAATAGAGAATTATAACAATTAAAATTCCTTAAAATCAAATGAAGTATCATATTTAATGGGGGAAAATGTACTGACTCCAGACTCAATGTGTCCAAATCTACCATGCTAGAACACTGGAGAGACTTGCCCCCAAGGCTTCTTAAAACAGAACTCCTCACTCTGCCTTAAAGTGTCCTTTGTCATGAACTCTCTCTGCTCTTCTCCTGGGAGAGTGAATACATCCGCCTCTCCCCTTCAGCCCTACCCATCTCAGGCCAAAAGTCTGTTTTGCAATGGAGTAAAACTGACTGCTCCTTGACGTATGAACCCTTGGCCTTGCAAGCTGAGCAAACTGATCTGAGGCAATTATGCTGCCACACCATTAAATAGTGTACAACTCACTTCTCTGCAAAAGGTGATTTATGCACTAGGGAGTATGAGTCTCAGCATTGAGCAATCCAAATCTCTCTAATTATGCTTGACATTACAAAGAAAGAAAAGTTACTTCCCCCCCCTTTTTTTTAACATAATAAGAAATGTGAGATTATTCTGAAGGAACAAAATTGATTTTTTTCCCCAATACAATTTTGCAAGTCCTATGGAAAATCAAAGTATCTATTTGTAATCATCTATTCATAGCCTAGGAAAAGTGTTAATAAGAAAAGGCAAAAAGTAACCACTACTGCAGGCTAACTTGTATTTCTTTAGTTCCTTTCTCCTTTACACCTTCTAAAAGTAATAAAAGCCCCATAGATTTTAAACTGATCTACTCTCTCACTCTATGTGGTTGAAGGGCATGTCACTTTTCTATGAACTTAGCATTTCCTGCTCCTGACTTCTCTGAGGAAGAAAGAATGTTTGCAGTATTTGATTTATAAGTTTCACAGTGAACAAGTGCTATTTGTACAAGCCTCTGTAGTCCCAGTAGTGATTAATCTCTAGGTGAGAATAGAAACATGGCAGGGGGAGGAAGCCACACTAGTTATTTCTTGCTCAAAATAGGTAACTATGGTGATTAAGCAAGAAGCATCACAGTCTGACACAAACTGACTTCTGCTTTTTATTCCCAAGGAGGGAAAAATTGGCCATTTATACCATCAGGTCATTGCCACACACACACACACACACACACACACACACACACACACACACACACCCGCCCCCAACTGGTGATTTTCAAGTCCTTTTTAAAGACCAAAGAGTCCAACCTGAAATAGAGGGGACTATAATACAAGCATATTACGAAGCTTTGAAATGTGATTGCTTCCTAGAAATTCATTATTCATTCATTCAAAGAATAGTTATTAATTGCCAATAATTTACAAGGCACTATGCTAAATATTTAAATCCATAGGGGCAAAAAAACAAACAATAAAAAAATCTTTCACTGAATACATTTGTAATTACTAAAACCCTCAGAAAAGATGGCTGGGCTATGGAGAATAAAGTCTGGGTACTACTGGCCTGACCTTAATAAATTATATGATTTGTTATTCATTTGCTTCATCATAAAACAGTTAATGATTTATTTAAGAAAGGCCTTCTAGGAATTCACATTTTAAATAAAAAACTTTACAAACTGATGATCTGTATAATTGTTCAGTGAAGTAACTTGCATGGTATCAAGCACAGACAAAGATATGAAGCAACTGCAACTCCTACACTGCTACTGAGAATACAAATTATTATCACCTCTTAGAAAGCAAATTATAATTATCTGGCAAAATTGCCATGAACACTTTACAACCTATCTGTGGCAGAACCCACTTTCAGTACCACTACAAATTTATGCTCCCTTTCCATAATGTAGAATTGTTGGGAAGCTGCTGCCCAGCCAGAGACTAGAATTTGCTAGCCTCCTGTGTCTAGTTTGGATCATATGATTAGTTCTGTCCAATAGAATGTGTGTGTTGCCAGACTTTGCTCTGTACTTGACATTTTTGTTCCATTCTTGGACACACCAGAATCATCATTGCTGTACCCAGGACATATGAGGCCATCTGAAGTCTTGTATTTCTTCTAGGAGTAAGAAGTCTAGCTCAGCCTTACCACATTCTTTTTTTTTTTTTTTTTTATGTTCTGAGCTTTTGAAATTACAAAACTTTTCCCCTGATTTTCTGTTGTAACGTCCCATTCCTGAGGATGTCCCACAATCTAGTTCTTGAATGGGGGGAAAGATCAAGATAAAAGAATAGGTTAATATTTCCCAATCATATCTCATTAGAGTTTCTAGGTGTAGTGCATTTTGGTGGTTCTATAATATTATTGACAGGGACAAACACTTATTCAAGTCACATTCTAGAGACAAAGTGTGGGTGCTTATTGTATGAAGACACATAGATGTTTAGGTTTCTAGGCAACTCTGTAGATGGGTTTTTGCCAATTTCTCTCTCTCTCTGTCTCTGTCTCTTTCTTTGCCTTCATGATCTTCATCACTGACATTTCTTACTGCTAATTGTATAGTTTTTTTTTTTTTTTGCGGTACGCGGGCCTCTCACTGTTGTGGCCTCTCCGGTTGTGGAGCACAGGCTCCGGATGCGCAGGCTCAGGGGCCATGGCTCACGGACCCAGCCGCTCCGCGGCATGTGGGATCTTCCCGGACCGGGGCACGAACTCGTGTCTCCTGCATCGGCAGGAGGACTCTCAACCACTGCGCCACCAGGGAAGCCCAATTGTATAGTTTTATACAGATTAATCTGTCAAGATTTTTGGATGGAGCTAATCTGATCTAGGAGATTCCCCCACTGAGCAATGCCCTTTCTTTTTGACCAATAAACAGTCAATGAATAGCCTGCAACTGCTCTTTGTCATATAACATGCCTTGTGGCCAGCCCTACAAAAAGAATAGCCCAACACTGCACATTTTCTGAATAAATAAGAAGTATAATTTCAACTAGACTAGGTGTGGATTATATCAGGTACTATGTCAAGAGTAGTGTGTCAAGAAATCAAGAGTAGACGAATGAGGCTAACACTCCAAGTAAGATGGCATAGACTCACTTCTCCCTGCTCCTCTCTGCTCAGCAGACCTTAAATAAATCGAGATGAAATCCTAAAAATGTATTGCAATATCCTATAGAAAGGCAGAAATAAAGGAACAAAAACAAGAAGAAACAAAGAGAAAACAAATAAAATGGCAAATTGGTTGTAGCATATCAATAATTACCTTAAATGTAAATAGTCTAAATACACTGAGCAAAAGACGGAGTGGATAAAGAAAACATGTCCCAATTATAAACTGTGTACAAGAAACCGACACTTTAAATTCAATGACATAGGTAGATTGAAAGTAAAAGGATGGAAAAGTTATACCACTTAAACGTGAATTTTAAAAAGAGGGATTAGTTTTATTAATGTCCAGGAAAATGAACTTCAGAGAAAGAGAAATTGCTGAAAAGAAAGAATGACATTACATAATGATAAAAGGATCAATCTACCAGAAACACATAATGATGCCAAGTGTACACACCAAACAAAATTCTTGAAATGAATAGAGCAAAAGCTGATGGAGCTGACAAAAGAAATAGAAAAATTGACCGTGATAGTTGGGGAACATTCACCAAGATACCATATCCTGACCCATAAAATGAACATAAGTAAATTTAAAATAATTGAAATCATATATAATTAATTTTATTACAGAAATTCTACTTCAAAATTGAGTTGGCTTACTAAATCCTGTTATAGATTTTCCCAAATAGTCACAAAAATACCTGTGAAGATATAGAAAAATAAAGAAACTCATAATGATGCTATAAAACAAAATTTTAGAAAATCTGTTATCAGTGTCTGAGAGAAATTTGTATTAATTGTGATACTAAAAGAGCTAGATTGAAAAACTCCTGCCCACTTCAGCAGCCATGCTAGAAAGGAGAAAACTCCCTTTTCTGAATGAAAGAGACTTTATTCTTCCCTTATTCTTTGTTTCCCAGTTTAGAAAAAACATTTTTGGGGTAAACCACCACACACCTTGTCAACTATCCATATACTTTATGACTGCTATTTTTTGAGGTTACCCAAAATGTTTTTCTCCATTCTTATATTAGTTATCTGTCGCTCCATAACAAATTATCCCCAGATCGAGCAATTTCAAACAACTATCATTTCTTATGTCACAGAGTTTCTGAGTGTCAGGAATCCGAGAGCAGCTCATCTGGAGGATTTTGGCTCAGCACCTCTCACAGGATTGCAGTTAAGTTGCCAGCCAGGGTGGCAGTCATCTCAAACCTGACTGGTGCCAGAGAATCCACTTCCTAGCTCCCTCACGTAGCTGCTGACAGGCTTCTATTCCTCACCAAATGGTTCTTTCCATGGGCTACCTGAGTGTCTACAAGATGTGGAAACTGGCCTCGCCCAGAATGAGTAACCAGAAAAGAGAAAGAAAAAGAGACTGAGAAAATATTCAAGATGGAGGCTTTTCGAATCACAGAAGTTAAATCCCATGGTGTTTGCTGTATGCTGTTGCTCTCAGAGACCCACCCTCGTCCAGTGTGGAAAGGGACCACACAGGAGGGGCCTAGCACAAAGCAGGGAAGTCTTGGGGCTACCTTGGAAGCAGGGAATCACAATCCCTCATCGGCAGCACTCTTTCTATATGTAATCAGTTAGAATTTGTGACTCCCGGTAAACAATGCAAAAGGAAATGGAGAAGGGAGAAGAGGGATCACCAATAAACACTGCATCTTGCAAGTTATGGTTTTCCAAATAAATGCTATTGGCAAGCCTGCAACAAGAGCTATAGCGTGAGGTTTTCTGTTTTGTCTTCGTTTTTTATTCCAGTTCAGAATCTCGGGAAGCTTCTTGAAGTGGGAACACAAGAATACCTTATATCACCTAAGAAATCTGGGTCAGTTTATTATCTGCTGAACTCTGATAATTGCTCTCTGTACATAGATGCATCTCCATCTGCAATTCTGAGGTAGAGATCTGGGCACTAAAGAGAATGGTAGTAACTAAAAATGCCAAGGGAAGTCTACATATACTATCTTAATGGAGGAATTGATTTCTTCTCCTACAAAAAGGCATAAGGTATAAAAACCAGCATGGGATCTATGAAACTACACTCAATTCATATTAAATGAACAAGTCCTTAAAGACTCAAAGGAAAAGCAAACATGATTTACTGCAGGAAAAACATTTCAGAAAACAGAATGCCAATATACAGCCTTT
Source organism: Phocoena sinus (assembly GCF_008692025.1). Classification (NCBI taxonomy): domain Eukaryota; kingdom Metazoa; phylum Chordata; class Mammalia; order Artiodactyla; family Phocoenidae; genus Phocoena; species Phocoena sinus. The sequence continues at coordinate 57,793,080 of NC_045771.1, forward strand.
GTGAAAAAGAAGACCTTTGTGCACATAGGTTGCACAGACTGTGATGAGAAGACTCTTAATTAGAAGAGAGGGGTAAAAGGCAAGATAAGATTGTAAGAAAATGAAAAATGAAGTACCAGAATTTCAGGGAAAACTGGAGGAAGAAAAGAAAGAGTGGAATTGAAACTGACAAAATAAAATGAATAAAGAGGAAAAACTATGTAAGCTTTTTTTCGAATGCAAGAGAGAGGGGGAGAGAGAGAGAGGTAAATAGATAAGCAAGAAAAAAAAGACTACTGTAGAATTCTAGGTATGCCCATGGCAGAAAGCCTTCCTAAGTATATGGGTAGGAAAGGTTCATAGATTGCTACAGTGTTAAATAACAGAGCCGGACATATGCAGGATTCTTCTCCAAGACACTAAATGACAAAAGCAATTAAATAATGTATCTATGAACTGGAAGTGAATGACATCCCAGCCATATCCTTCCTCATGTATGAAGACAAAGAAAGAGTTTTTCAGAAAGTATACCATTGATGTAACCTTCTTGAAAAAATGTATTTAAGATATACTCTACCTCCTCAAGCTATGAGATGAATAAAGACATAATAATGTCAGAATTGCTTACTTTTCCTGTTACTGGAAACTGTCATATAATAGAAGTAGGGGGGTAAAGTTTTGCTTTTTTTTTTTTTTTTTTTTATAACTCCAGGTAGACAGAAAGTATAATATAGTCTTATTTAGGATGTAGGTTAAGAGGAGGTCAAACTTAATGAAAGGAAAGACCTGAGACCAATATCTTATACCTACTTCATTCTTAGGACCCGTTTTCCCCATCAGCTCCTTAAACTTACTGGCCCCAAAGACCAACTTCCACCTCTTCCTTCTGATTCCCTTCAGAAACTCAGTGATTGCAAACTGGAACTGAAGGCCAAGGCTAGGAGACAAGACAGTGAGGTGGGAAACAAGGTTTTAAAGCAATTAGCCTATAAGGAAAGGAGTTTCCAAGAAGAAAAGTTTTCGTTAGTGACCCCAGAGGGAAGGCCACAATTTATGTCCTGAGAGTCAAGAATGAAGGCATTCATGGTTATGGAGAAGCTTGGGGCTCTCAGAGATACTCTGGAACCCCCAGGTGCTGTGGACTCTTGAGAATTGGAGAATAATAGTCATGGTACAAAGACAGATTTACTGTGATGCTAATGAAGACTAAGATTCAAGGGTTTTCACCTGTGAATAGTGGGTGGTGTTGGGAGTTACAGAGTGTTTTGCAGGAGGGGGAGCCAGAGTGCAATCAAGAAGCATATCTGTGTAGTTTTACTAGAGACCTCAGAAAAAAAAGGAAATTTGTGTCTCCCAGGCTCCAATATTTTACTGGCATTTCTTTTCTCATTCAAAATAAGCACTTTTGTACCTAATTTTGAATTTGTAAATTACCTTCTTTATCTAAAGATGGTCTCAAAAACTCTGTAAGCTTCAGATCTGTCACCTGGAAAATACCACTTAGGTAGTCCTGAAGAAGACTGGAACTGAACTAAAGAGCTATGCTGTACACTTTGCTGGCTTCACATGTATGACTGACTGGTCCCGCTGACATCTCTTATAATTTCAGCTGCATGAAAAGTGATTCTATGTTATAGGTGCATACATATTCATAACTGCTATCTTTTCATTGTGAGTCATATCCTTAACATTATTTTATGTCCTTTTTTGTCTTATTTAAACCTAGTTTATATCCACTTATTCTACCATGTCTCATATTAAGAACACAATCTGTTTTCTTTTTACTTGCCTTTACTCTTTAATTTTAACTTTGAATCAGATTACTTTTAGATTTGTCTGTTGTGTATAGTACAGAGGTAGGTTTTTCTTTGTGATCCAATCTTTTCCACATGATTTAGATCGTTACCTTCACTTATACGACAGGTGTGTTTGAATCCTTTCATAGTGTTACATTACTTATTCTGTTTTAATTAATAGACTTTACTTTTTAGAGAAGTTTTGGGTTATAGAAAAATTGATCATACAGTACAGAGAGTTCCCATTTATACCCCTCTTTTGCTCACAATTTCCCCTATTATTATCAGCTTGCAGTAGTGTGATATATGTGTTACAGTTGATGAAATAATATTGGTGCATTATAATTAACTAAAGTCCATAGTTTGCATTAGGGTCACCCTTTGTGTTGTGCATTCTGTGGGTTTTGACAAATGCTTAATGTCATGTATCCACCATTAAAGTATCATACAAAATAGTTTCACTGTCCTAATAATCCACTGTACTCTGTTTATCCCTCCCTCCCTCTCCTCAAACTCCTGGCAACCAATGATCTTTTTATTCTCTATAGTTTTGTCTCTTCCAGAATGTCATACAGTTAGAATCATATAAGATGTAGCCTTTTCAGACTGGCTTTTTTACTTAGCAATATGCATTTGGGTTTCCTCCATGTCTTTTTGTGGCTTGGCTTGATAGTTTTTTATTGCTGATAATAAATAGTCCATTCTATGGAAAGGAACAACACTTTGTTTATCCATTCACCTTCTGAAGGACATCTTGGTTGTTAACAGTTTTTAGCAAATGTAAATAAAACTGCTAAAAAGATTTGTGTGTATGTTTTTGTGTGGACATAAATTCAACTTATTGGGTAAATACCTTGGAGCATGATGGCAGGACCATATGGTAAGATGGTTTAACTTTGCAAAGTTGAGCCCCCAGGTGTTTTTAATCTCTCAAACTAGCCCATGCTCAGTCTCCAGCAATTAAGTCAATTATTACTTAAGTGTTCCTACCAGCTACTGGTGTGAGCTGCCGGATTCTGCTCCTGGGCCTCTACTCCTGGTAAGTTGTGATTCTCTGTATTCACCTCTCTCTTTAGTTTTCAGGGTGGCAGTTTACACTGTGACGTCAATTATTTGATAGATCTAAGAAGGGTTGTTAATTTCCAGTTTTTTCAGCTTTTATCTTGTTGTAAGGACAGAATGACAACTTTCAAGCTCTTTATTAGTGACTGGAAACTGCAAGTCTCTTCTGTTTTTATAAATATGTGTATTTCACTAGATGTTCTATTTTCTTTGCTTTTTATTCCAATTCTCTAATATTTAAGAAGTTTATTTCTTTTCTACTGGCTACTTGACAGTTTTACTTTTATAAAATGCTCTTAGTTCCTTCTTTCTTTAGTCGCTACCTATCAGTTCCCTATTATGAGCTATAGTAAAATTAACTTACGTTCTACCCGCCACTGGTAGTTGAACTGCACAGTCAAGAATTTGATCTTAGTGTTTGTATTTGTGAAGGTGTTACTATTCCAACTACTTGACCTCTCAGCTGTAAGTGATATCCTTTGACTCCCAGGTATCACAGCTGGTTCTGTTTTCCACCGTCTCTTTTCTTTGGCTCCTGATTTGTGTTACTAGTTTCATTTCTACATTGAGCATATAACAAAATCACTCCATTCTGTTAGCCTTATTCCCACCTTTTTTAAAAATTAGTCTACAGTTAACAGCATTCATGGCTCCCAACAATAATTTTTCTCACATTTCTCTCTTGTTATTTGCTTGACTACAGATTCTCCTCTAGAATTGTGCCCATTTAAGATTTCTTACTTGTTGGGCTTCCCTGGTGGCGCAGTGGTTGAGAGTCCGCCTGCCAATGCAGCGAATACGGGTTTGTGCCCCGGTCTGGGAAGATCCCACATGCCACGGAGCGGCTGGGCCCGTGAGCCATGGCCGCTGAGCCTGTGCGTCTGGAGCCTGTGCTCCGCAACGGGAGAGGCCAAAACAGTGAGAGGCCCTTGTACTGCAAAAGAAAAAAAAAAAAAAAGGTTTCTTATTTGTTTTCATAGAAATTGTGGCAAAAAAGCTCTTATTATCCCTGTAATCTCTATTCACATCTGCAGTTAAGTCTTTTTATACTTTTTTCTTTGTTTTTGTTTTGTTAATCTTTCCAGAAGTTTATAAATTTTACTAATAATTCCAATTAATCAGCGTTTGCTTGTTTGTGTGTTTGGCATTGTGTATTCTGTCCATTTTATCTTTGTTTCTACCTCCTTAATTCTTCTACCATTTTCTGTTTTGGGGTTTTGTTTTGAGCTTTACTTCATTGTTCTGACTCTAGTTTCTTGGGAAATAAATGATTAAAGCAGAAGGTCTACACTGCATTTACTCTGCTGGTCAGGGGAGGAGACATCCCTGGAAAAGAATGAAGGCAGATGTCCCAGTCTAATCTCGTTGTAAACATACTGATGATAGACTTAATAGTAAACAAATGAAATGGTTTTGCAGAAAAATAGGCCTTATCTATGAAAGGCTTTTATCAGGGTGTGCCTAGTTATTAAGAATTGCTTAAAGTAAAGAAACTTGGAATCTGTGGATTTATAGGACATGATTGCCTAGAAAATATCATGTAAACTCTAAGCATCTGAGTAGAAAGCAGAGATGGTTTATGGCCTAGATAGCACCTTCAGTATGAGTGCTCTGAGCCAGAGAATTTCTGATGAAGTTGGAAAAAAAAAAAAGACCTGAGAATGCCCAACTAGAGGTTCTAGACCTCTCTCTGTGATTTGACTATGCTCTTTGACTGTTTGCATCCTTAATAAAGCTTGACCTCTTATTCATGTGAGTCTTATTTGAAAATCCAATCTTTTTAATCTCGATTTTTAACTTGGTCGTTTAACTCATTAATTTAAGCCTTTCATATTTTTCTAATATATGCATTAAATGCTAACAATTTTTGTCTCGGAGCTTCTTAGTTGCTTTCTATGAGTTTTATGTAATAGTTTCATTATTATTCAGTTCAAAATATTTTCTAATTTCCAATTATTTCTTTCTGACCCATAAGTGTTTTTCTAAATTTCCAAACAAAAGTGATTTTCTAGTTAACTTTTTATTGCTATTAACTAAGTTAACTGTATTGTTTTCAAAGAATGTGGCTCATATGATAGCAATACCTTGAAATTGGTTGAGTCTTGTTTTAGGGTTAGGTGGTAATTTTCATTAATGTTCAATGTGTACTTAAGAACAAGGATCAGCAAACTATGGCCAACAGGCTAAATCCAGCCAGGTACCTGTTTTTGTAAATAAAGTTTTATTGAAACACAACTACATCCATTTATTTATGTATTGTCTGTGTTTGCTTTTATACTACAGTGGCGGAGTTGAGAAGTTGTGACCGAAATTCTGTGTCCTGCAAAGGCTAAAATATTTACCATCTGGCTCTTTTAGAACAAGTTTGCTGATCCCTACTTTAGGAAAATATGTATTCTGCAGTTTGGGGGCAGTGTTCTGTGTTCCATATAGTATATTTGTTCATTTAACCTTATAATTCTGTAAAATTTTTCAGTTTTGCTGTAGACAGATAGATAGATACACAGATAAATGATTTGTTCTTAGATGCACAGAAGCTTAGAATAGTTATATTTTTCAGGTGAATTAATTTTTTAAATTTGAATATTGGATGGAATTCTGGCCTTTTATTAATATACATATACTAACCTTTTTGTTTGGTATTTGCCTGGTATGTATTTCAATGCTTTTATAGTCAATCTTTCTGTGTAGTTATGTTTTCGATTTGTCTCTGCTGAACAGCAGAGAGCTGGAATTTATTATTTATTCCAGGAAAATGATCTTTGCCTTTAAAATTTCTTCCATGTGCATTTAATGTAGTTACTGTTATATTTATTTCTAAAGCTTATATTGGACTTTCTATTTGTCCTGGCTTTGGAATCTTTTGATTCTTTTTTGCCCCTTTCTTGCCCTCATTTGAAATGATTGTTTCTAATTTTATTGTTTCTCTTTAACCTAACAGAATCATGTACCTTTACTTTCTTAAAATACTTTCATTCTACTCAGTTTACTTTCCACTTAAACATAATTTTTCAATTTATTTCTGTCATATTTTAACCTCCTCCCCTAAAATTAGTGTTACGGTTTTTTTTCTTTTTTGCATGGATTTATTTGTATTTAACTACAGATTTCTACTTTTTAAATTCACTTATTATATTTCAAATCTTCCATATAAAAAATTTCAAGTAAGGAAAAACTTACAAAAAGAATATGGTGGAATTAATAAAGATAAAAGTTAATTTACTAGAACACATACAAATAGCAGAATCGTTTAATTGAATATTTGTTTATTAAAAAGTATAATAAAGCTGTAATCAAGGATAAAATTAACGAAAGGTTTGTCTTTAAAAATCTGATGTAAATTTCATTGCTAAAAATTTTGAAAGCCTCCATCAAATTACTTTAAAGGAAAATATTGATTGCCAAAATCAGCCCAAGAAGTTATAGAAAGCCTGAATAAATCAAAAGTCATAAATAAAATGAAAAAAGTTGACAAAGAACTTCCTTTAAAAGAGTGCTAGGGGCTTCCCTGGTGGCGCAGTGGTTGAGAGTCCGCCTGCCGATGCAGGGAACACGGGTTCGTGCCCCGGTCCAGGAAGATCCCACATGCCACAGAGCGGCTGGGCCAGTGAGCCATGGCCGCTGAGCTTGCGTGTCCGGAAAGAGTGCTAGGCTTAGACAGTTTAATGTGTGAGTTAGTAAAACCATTCTTAACACAAATAAATAAATCTTATAATATTATAAAATCCCAGAGCATAGAAAAAGATAGACTACTTTAGAATACACCTTTTTTATTTTTTTGGTCCATCATATAACACTAATGCCAAAATTTGACAGAGCATTAGAAAGAGAAAAGCTACAGATTTTAGATAAAATTCCTTTAAAATGATCAAATTGAATTCAGAGCTATATTAAAAGCCTTAATGTTTATGTAAGGTTTATTTTAAGAATTTATACATAAGCTCATATTGAGATATCTATTAGATAATTTATCATATCAAAATTTCAAAGGAGAAAAAATATCACATTTATTTGCTGAAAATCTGTGTAACTAGAACCATGATATATTCCTCGTATAAGGAAAAACCTCTTAGTAAATAAGGAAGATGATTATATTTCATTAATCTGATAAATATTAATTTCAAACCTGCAATCAGTGCATAGTTAAGTATAAGACACAAAGTATGTTGATAAAAGTCAGGAATACACAAATAGACTTTCCTTACTATTATGTATCATTGTTTCTGGAAATTTTAGGCAATGCAACAAGGCAAGAAAAAGAACAGAGTTTAGATATTAGTAACAAGGAGATACAATTGTTATTTGCAAATTTTGTGAATCTCTCTGTAGAAAAACTTAAAAAATCAGCTGAAATAGTATAACAGATAGTAAAGCTTTATTGTGTTTGATTAATCAGAAAATAACTAGGCCAAAAATCATCTTTCCTATTTAACAGTAATTACCAGTTAGAATGTATGAATCATAAGATACTTTCACTAACACAAAAAACAAAAACTTTAAAAACATGAAAAATAAACTTTAAAATAAATAAATAATGATGCACCAAGGAATGATTTTTTTGTTATTCTGATATAATACCCTACCAGGGAGGTGCATGTGTGTTTCACCCCTTTCTTCATCTTTAAGACAGTAAAGATAACATATCTTTGAAGGAATCAGGTAGGTATTTAGGGCTGTCATCCCTAGAAAGGAGTGAGATGCATGGATTTATAGTAGCTATCCTTTGTTGGACCTAACTCCATTACAGGAAGAGAGGGTTTCATAAGCCTTTTATTTCCATAGGGCTTAAGAAATCATGGAATCCTGGAGAATTATTGGTACAGGCAGAAGGGCAGGGGTTACAGATGCCCCTATTGAAACATATCTGATTCCTTTCAGCCATAGCACCTCCAAAGAACACCTCAGGAGAGGGTGGCTATGAGTGAGCCCATAAGGCCTGGATGTGCTTTAAGTGAGGAATATCACTGACTTCAACATTAGGAAACAGGATATGGATTCAATCTGAGCCTAAATTCCTTTGTAGGACCAGTTGATTTGGACAAGTGGCTGAGAAAAACAGCCACATTACAGCATAGAGAAGCCAGGCAGAGTTGCGGATGATTGCTGATAGTGCATTCTCTTCTATAAAAGGATAAGTAGGGGTCATGGACAGAGAGGAGGCTTCTCCCTGTCTCTAAGTTGAATGTCTAGAGCTCTCATTTGCAGCTGAAGAAGGCTTCCATCTCCCAGTAATCTTAAACTATCCAAGTGAAGCAAGAGAATTCTCATAGATTTGTAGTGGACCATCTGTCTTGATAAGAGGACCTGGAAAAATTATAATATGATTTTACAAAATAGAGATAGAAATATGACCCTAAATGCATGCTTTGTGTCACTGACAAATTTCTTATATTACAGATGACAATTTTATTACAAATGAAAGTATAGATATTGTGCAAACCCAATTAATGGAATGGGGTTATATTTTTAGCTTGAAAAACAGATTCTGAAATTAACCTGGAAAATAAATGTATCCAAATAGTGAAGAAATTACTTTTAAAGAAGAATAAAACACTGTGATATTATTGTAAAAATCAATATAAATCTTTAGAAAAGAAAGGTAATAACCATTTATTTTCTAAGAAGGGCAAATACTGGTCTTTAGTAGTTAAATGTTTGAACTAATGACCATAATTTAGAAATATCCTGATTTTAAAGGTAATTGTCTCCTTGAAGCATAACTCGTAATCTTGAGATAAGGCTAGCCTTGATTATTAGTTACAAGAAATGACATTTGCATACAAAATTTTGATTTATAAAGTAACATTTTATTACAGACAGCAATATTTGTTAAAAAGTTGTAAATAGCTTTGGTTGTTCACTTAAAATTGTAGACTACTATTTGAAACAAAAGTTTTTAGCAGGTAATCATTAAACTGATGGTATCCCATCATTCATCTCACTCCAGTAAACTCAAGAAACAAAAAATGACTGAGAATATATTCTTTAAAATTATAGCTGAACAACTGCTCTATGTAAAAAAAAATGTATTTTACAAGTAAAAGTTATCTGAAAAGATTAACTTTAAAACACAATGCAGAATACCAATTTGTCATGAGAATTATAGTGCTGTGATTCAGATGAAAAATTTCTGGGAGAGGATGACTAAGACAGAGCTCTTCTGTATCAAATATAAAAGAACTGTTTAAGCAAAATATAAAATTAATATAAAATTAACCTCCATTTTAGTTTCAGAGGGGAATAGCTGGCCTCTACTGCAAAATTCTAATCTAGGACCATATCAATTTGTATCTTTGCTGAAGAATTTATTAGCTTCAAATACTAGGTAAGATAAAGTTATAAGTGCAGCTGTGGGGTTAAGGGGCTTAGGCTCTGAAGGTAGTGTCAACATATACAGTTGACCCTTGAACAACTCAGGGGTTAGGAGCACCCATGCCTGTGCAGACAAAAGTCTGTATACTGCTATCTCTGCCTCAAAAACAAAGGAATTAATAAATGACTCACTCAAGGTCAGGAAGCAGAAACAGTTTAGATAGAATCAGAACTCAAACCCCAGTTCTTTTGATTCCACATAATGTGATCTCTAATCAAACAAACTTTTCCCCACACTTAGTTAATTCAAATATTTGTACAATTAAAATATATGTAGTATATTTATTGGAAAAAATCTGCATATAAATGGACCTGTGCAGTTCAAACCTTGTATTCAAGAGTCAACTGTAATTTATATTCTGTAAACATTAAGAGTTATGAATGTAAAAATCAGAGTAAGTTTAAAAAAGAGAACAGGAAAATTGATCTGTGGTTCTTAAAACTTTAAATATTATTTCAGTTTTAAAAGTGTTTGTCAGATTTCCCTAGGATAATGGTGGTTACTTAAGTAATAATCTCTCTACACATCCTCCAAAGACTATGGATCCATGAGGAGATATAATAAAACCACCCATAACTTACATCTAGAGCAAAACTAAGAGAAAGGTAACACACTAACTTCAATTTACATGTAATTGGGGAAATAATGTGAAGATTATGCCCCCAAAAGAGGAGAGTGTAGTGGGATCCTGCAGTTGGTGAAATACAGATAATATTACCCCAAGAAAAAGAGGGGTTTACCCAAACTGGACTGTGAGATCTGGATCAAAGCCACGGCTGTTGGGGAATTGGGAAGGAGAAAAGACATGGAAGCTGCAGAACCAAAGGTGGCAGACTAGGGAAGACATTGCTTAGGGTGGCAGTGAGACAACCGAAAAGAAGTAAATAGCCCTTGGAGGCTTGATAGACTTGACAGTGAATGGTAAGAAGGAAGAAAATGGTGGAAAGTAAGAATCTCATAGAAAGTTCAAGAATTACAGCAGTAGAAGACACACCACAGTGTAAAGTCTTTATAATTCTGTGCACCGGCAGAAAAGAGTATTCCTGAACTAAGAACCCTAGTAAGCCACCCATACCCCTTGTAGTGCTCCGTGGGATGCTTGTTATTGTTGACTCAAGAATATCCAAGACATCAGGGGTCCCCAACCCCGGGCCGGGCCGTGGACGGGTACCTGTTAGGAACCGGGCCGCACAGCAGGAGGTGAGCGGAGGGCGAGCAAGCGAAAATTCATCTGGCGCTCGCATTACTGCCTGAACCATCCACCATCCCCCACCCCCATCCCCACGCCCGCCCTGGTCAGTGGAAAAATTGTCTTCCACAAAACCGGTCCCTGGCGCCAAACAAAAAGGCTGGGGACCACAGCAAGACACAAGCTGTTCAAAAGGAAAACACTAGATATAGAAAATAGGCCAAGCAAATCATGTGTATGTATAAATAACAAAAGTGGCAAGAAGAAAAACAACTATAAAATATTTAAATTTGGGTCAGTTTTGATATGTTACTCAGTAAATTATTAGACTCAAAAATTAAAGAACAAACCTCTGGGACTTCAGGCTAAAAGACCAAGTCACAGGGAAACAGATATCAACAACAGATTTCACAGCATTATTGATCCTACCACCTTTTCACTCTCTCTCCCCTTGGTGCTTTCCTTCCTCTTTTCATATAGCTTAAATTTCATAGATTTCAACATTAAATATGATGTTAACTGTAGGTTTTTGTGGGCATCTATTTTCAGATGAAGGAGGAGCTCTTCTATTCCTACTTTGTTGAGATTTTTTTTATCATGAATTGATACTGAATTTTATCAAATGCCTTTTCTGCATCTGTTAAGATGATTATGTGATTTGTCATTTATTTTGTTAATGTGGTCATTTACAATGATTGATTTTCTTATGTTGAAACTGTCTTACACCACTGGGACAAACTTCACTTAGTCATGATATGTTGTATATTACTGCATTTGACTTTGTAAGAGTTGGTTCAAGTTTTGTGCATCTATTCACAAAGAAGAAATTGGCCTATAATTTTTCTTCCTTGTAATGCCTTTCCCAATTAGTTTTAGTCTTGAAAAATGGAAAGTATTTCTTTTTTATTATCTTCTAGAAGAGATTTTGGAAGTTAGGATTATTTCTTATTAAAAGTCTGGGATAATTTACCAATGAATCATCCATCTGGGCCTGAAGTTTTCTTTGTGCTAAAGTTGAACTGTGGCTTCAGTTTCTTTAACAGATATGGGAACGTCCAGAATGTCTTCCTATTTTCATGTTAGTTTTGGAAACAGGACCAGCTTAATGGGCATGCATTCCATGTGGTCACATGCATTTACAAAGGTCCTGCTCTTGGTTTAATGTTTTATTGTCACCATCTTTAAATTGCTAATTAGTGTTTGAGCAAGAAATCTGCCATTCTCACTCTGTACTGGACCCCTCAAATTACATAGCTTCTCATGTTTTGTCTTTTTTTTTTTTTTTTTGTGGTACGCGGGCCTCTCACTGTTGTGGCCTCTCCCGTTGCGGAGCACAGGCTCCGGACGCACAGGCTCAGCGGCCATGGCTCACGGGCCAAGCCACTCTGCGGCATGTGGGAGCCTCCCGGACGGGGGCACGAACCCGCGTCCCCTGCATCGGCAGGCAGACTCTCAACCGCTGCTCCACCAGGGAAGACCCGTCATTTTTGTTTTTAAAGGAATTTGCCTATTTCATCTGAGTTACCAAATGTATTGTTATGAATTTGTTAACAATATCCATTAATTCTATTTTCAACAACTTTGTGATTTGTAGTATTGTCTGCTTTTCTATTTGTGATATTAATAATTTATGTTCTTTTTCTTTAAAATCTTGCTATTAACAAAATACTTGATTAACTTTTTTAAAGAAAAAATTTTGACTTTATTTTCTTAAAATTTATGTCTGTTTTCTAAACATTTTTATTATTGCTGTTATCTTTATTAACTTACATTCTTCTACATTTTTGGGGGGTGCTTAAATAATGTGTTTAATATGGTTAATTTTCTAGTTTCTTGAGATGGAGGATTGGAACATTGATTTTCAATCTTTCTTCTCTTTAATTACTAATTTAGAAGTATAAATTTCCCTTTGATCACTATTTTAACTGCATCTCAGATTTTTGATATGTCAGATTTATTTTCACTTAGCTGAAATCTATTCCATTGTGATTTCATCTTCGGCACATGTGTTATATAATAGTATGTGTTTAATTTCCAAATTCAGAGATTTTCCAACCATCTTTCTAACTTTCTAGTTTAATTTTGTAATCAGGGAATATACAGGGAATATATATATATGTGATTTTGATACTTTGGAATAGATTGAGACTTACCTACGGATCAGCAAGTGGTCCATTTGGTAAATATTCCATATATACTTACAAACAATGTTTATTCTGAATCTGTTGGGTATAGTGTTATTTAAATTTCCTATTTCATTAATTTTTCCTACTTTTTCATTTACTGAAAGAACTGTGTTAAAATATCAAATTATATAAATTACAATTATAGATATGTCTATTTCTCCTTTTAGTTATCTCTGTTTTCCTTTCATGTATTGAACTTTTTATTAGACATGTAGACATTTATAATTATTATATCCTCCTATTGCTTAAATTGAACCTTTTTATCACTGTGAAAGTCCCTCTTTATTTTGGCTATTCTCCTTGTCTCAAAATCTTCTTTGTCTGAGATTAATAAACTGTTTTGCTTAGTAGTGTTTATATGGTATACCTTTTCTACTCTTTATTTTCAGTTATTTATAACATGTATATAAAGCATGTGTCTTGTAAACAGTATTGAGTTGAATCCTGGATTTTTGTTTGTTTTTTAATTCAATATGACTATTTCTTCCTTTAATTGGAGTGTTTAACCAACTTATATTTAATAATATTACTTAGATAGTTGAGTTTAAGTCAGCTATCTTGCCACTGTTTTCTAATTGTCCCATCTTTTGTTTCTTCATTTCTTTTTTCCTGCTTTCCTTTGGATTAATCATTATTCCATTTTTCCTATTAGTCCATTCTTTCCTCTACTCACTTTTTAGCCCTATCTGTTTTGTTATTCTTTCACCAATTACCCTTAACTTACTGTATGTATTCTAGCTAGTAAGTTGTAATACTCCCCAAAGTATACAAGAAGCTGAGAAAAGTTTAATTCCATTAACCAACACTCCTACCTTTGGTGCTATTAATTCCATATATCTAAAACCTACATGTTTTAAATTCATAAGATATAATACTCAATACTTTTAAACAGAATATTCATTTATAGTTTTTCACACTTCTATCTTCTAGTGCTCTCATTCCATTCTGGGATCATTTTCCTTCAGAATTTCCATTAATGTTTTCTGTAGTGCAGATCTGCTGACAACAGATTCTCTTGGCTTTTGTTTATATGTAAACATCTTCATTTATCCTTCCATTTTGAAGGATGTTTTTGCTGGGTGTACAATTATTGGTTTGCAGGTTTTGTTTGTTTAGCACTTTAAAATGTTAATCTGTCATTTTCTGACTTCCATAGTTTCTGTTGAAATATCATCAGTCATCAGTCTTTTTGATGCTCATTTGGAGATACTTGTTTTTTCTAGTTATATGAAGATTTTCAATTTGTTTTTAGTTTTCAGAAGTTTGACTGAGATGTGGCCAGTTGTATTTTTCTTTGAATTTTTTCTGTTTGGAACATGTAGAGCTTCTTGAATATATAGTCATATGTTTTTAGTTAGGAGAATTTCTTAGCCAGTAATTTTTCCAATATTGCTTCTTTTTATATTCTCTATAATAATTCTTATAGTACATAACACTTTCCTTATCACTTTGTTCAAAATGTTGTAGTGTTTTATTGAGGAAATATCTCACAATCTCCTGGGCTTTGGCACAAATATCATACTTCCTGATTTCTTGTAAGGATGTCACATAATCAGTTTAAGAGTTGAGAAAGTGCTAAATGAATCTTGCTTAATGACATATCATGAAATAATGTAGCTTCCCAATCCAACTTGCAGAGGAAAAACAAAATAACATCACTATTTACACAAATTGGAAGAAGATATCTGTAAATCATAACTAACAAAAGATTCTTACCCAGAATACATAAAAATATACAAATTAATGATACAGAGTCAAAGGGAAAAATGGAAGAAATACAAATGGACAATTTATAGAAGAGGAAATGAGAATGGCCAACAAATATAAAAAAATGATTCTCAGCATCATTACTAATCAGGAAAATAAAAATTAAACAACAGTGAGGTACAATTTCTCACTTATGAATGGCAACAATTAAAGACTTTGACAGTGTTCAGTGTTGTCAAAAACTTGAAGAAATAGAAATTTGTATACATTGGTGCTTAGTGGTACTAATATTTTGGTGAGTGACTTGGCAAAATACAGTAAGTTAAAGATGAACGTGTCTTTAACTAGCAGTTCAACTTCCAGGTCCATGTGTGTGTAATATGAGATACGTATATAAACATTTGTTATTATATTGCTTATAAAAGCAAAAATTTGGGAATATACGTCAATAGGGAAATGGATGAATATACTATACTGTATTCACGTACTGGAATAACATTGTGTAGTCAAAATAAATGAAGCAGGTCTACATGAAACAATGTGGATTTATAGACTATACCTAAAACATAATGGTAGCAATGCATGATGACAATGGATACATAGTGTGACATCATAAATAATTTTAAAATGTGTAACAGTACTTCATATTGCTGTGGGTGAATATATGTATAATACAAGCATTAAAATATGCACAGAAAGTATATACTCCAACATTAGGAGAGCAGTTACTTCTCAGGAGAGTAAGGGAGAGATGGGATGACAGAGGAACATTTGAGTCTTAAGCTCTATTTGCCACATCTCATTTCTTAAAATAGAAAAAGCACCTGAAACAAATCTGGCAAACTCCTATCATGTATTTTAAATTGGGTCAGTTATAATGTTTTCTGTAATTTTCTATGTTTGAAACAATTCATTATTAAAATTCGATTATAAAATATTAGCTCTATTTTTATGTTAACGTTGTAAGCTAAGTTTAAAGGGAAGTACTAACCTTTAATGAGAGAAAATGTATAATATTTTTAAGTGCAACATTTAGTAATAATCTTGGAAATACCAGTTAAAATAATGATTAGATACCACTTAATTATAAAGAAGTGATTTATTTTTCTGTTTATTTTAAACCAAATTGTTGGACATTTGCATAGATTCTTAGGTGGGGATAAATTGATTTAACTTTGTAATGCAGTTTGTTCGTATATACTGAGAGCATAAAAATGCTCATATCTCTTGACTAAGTTATTTATCCCTCAAGGAGACAAATGTTGTTAATCACTTAGTGGTAAAATACTGGATTGTTTTTATTTTTATCCTTATATTTTTCTTTTATTTTCTATATATTATACAGTGAGTATGATAATATATTTTAAAATGAAAAAAACCTATTAATTTTGCTTGAAAAACCCGAACACCCTAACAATAAAACTCCTGGGAAAATAATTAAATACTGTGTTAGAGCGACTAGGAATTGTATTGGATATAGCCAAGCCCACAGAACAAATGGTTAAACCTGCTTGAGGAGGGTGAAGGAATGCTGTGCCAACAAGAAGATTCAACTTGTCAAGTAGTTCTTAAGGAGGGATGGATACTATTTTCAAAGGAAAATTAAACATTCTAAGGCATAAAACTGTATTCCTCACGTGTCATGCAAGTATATGTTCTAATCATTTGGATCCAGTGTTTTTAATGTACATCTTTGAGTGCCAACACTAACCACTAAATCAAAACCCCTGGGCATGGGGCTTAGGAGTCTGTACTGTGCCTGGCTGCCTAGATGGCTCTCATGCACAAAATTTAATAACTGTATTATAGAAAAATAAAGCACTATGACATGCTTTGGAAATTGAACACAATTTAGTGCAACTGAATTGTAGGTTATAGATGATGGTGTAATCGGGGAGATGAAGCTGGAGCAGAATGTCATGGTCTACTTGTAGGAAGTCTTAAATGACATACTAGGGGCTTGGACAGTAACATGAAGATTTAATAGGAAACCACTAAAGAGTGGTTTTTTTTTTTTGTTTTAGGGTTTTTTTTAGAATTTTATTTTTTTATACAGCAGGTTCTTATTAATTATCCATTTTATACATATTAGTGCATATATATCAATCCCAATCTCCCAATTCAACCACTAAAGAGTTTTAAGCAGAAGAGTAACCTGATAAGATTTTTTTTTTTTTTTAAGAAAGATTACCCTGGCCTTAGTGTGGATGATTGGATATGGAGCAGACATAGGCAGGGAGGAAACTTGGGAGAATGTTTTAATTTTCTGGAGTAAGATAAGGAGGATTAGAATAGGTTTGAATAGATACACTTGGTGACCAATTGATACAAGGGTGAAGGGAGAAGAAATAATTGTAGATGATTTTGATTCCCATATTTACTTGCCTCCATCTCTATATTTATAACAGAATATATAGACAACAAATATTTAAAGCTACAACTCTGCACTTTTCTATTTTTTCTTATTTTTATCGCAAGACATTTCTTTTTCTTTTTTTTTTTTAGAAACATGAAGCTTCTAAAGACAAGCTTCTATGACCACTTATAATGCAGGAAAGGACATGCCAAAGGACAGTCCCTTACTGAATAACATCATTAGCTAAATGTCTACAAGACTGTTGGCAGAGATAACACGTACACTTGGAGGTACCATGATCCAGGCAATCTAGAAGGCTCCATTGCAGTTTCTGTGGGTGAACATGTGACAATGTGTGTGCATAAGTGGTAGTCCAGAATAATTTTTTTCAGTAAGAGGCTGTGATATTTGAAAGCTAGCCATTCCTTTTTTTGTGTCACAGAATGAGACGTTCCTTTTAAACAGCTGTCTGGTAAAATCACAGTAGTGACCTGTCTTCAAGCTGATTGTGGCAAAAAGGAATTTCCCTTCAACTGCAGAATGTCCTACGACAGTTGTATTTATTTTGTCATTAAATTAAAATGGCAGAGGTTTGGGCTATTAGAACAGTTATATCAGAAAGTCTACCTCCTACCCTTGCTGAACAGAAAGCTGTAGCTGTAAGCTAAGTCAGGTCCATGATCCCCAAAGGGCTTTGGTCCCAGGGTGGGTTAAAGTCAACAAATAAATCAAGCTTCCCTGTAGTGCTTGAAATCCCCTAACCACCATGCCCAGAGGCTCTGTATCGCTCACTCGACAACCCCAGAGCACACACAAGATCCTTCTGCTATAGTCATTCTCAGAAACCACCAAAAGCAGTCATAAATACAGGCCTTATTCAACTGAAAACCTTTTAATGACAGGCTTTTTGTTGTTGTTACATCTCATAGTCTATAAAAGCACTGTCTCCTCTTTTTCCTCCTTTAAAAAATTTTTTTGGTTTGTTGGAGAAACTAGGATATTTGTCCTATAGAATGTCCAATATTGTGTATTTGGCTGATTGACTTTCCCTGGTTTCTTCCAACTTGCTCCTTTACCCACCAAGAGTAACTTACAATCTGGCAATATGATAGTAAGCTCTAGAGACTGGCCTAACTTGAGGTTTAATTTTTTCTCTCTTTCTTTCTGAAAGATTACTTCATCAGAAAGGGTGTACACTTCTTATTGCATCACATCCAGAAGTGAATAATGTCTGTTGGCACACTTTTAGTAATGTTAAAATTATCCATGGGTTCAGAGACATTAGTCTGATTTCTCCATGATACTGTTCCCCATCAATCTTTCATGCCATGGTTTCAGCATCCACAGATGATCATTACCTAGATGCATACTTCATTAGGGGTATCTTCTAACATTTTATTGCATGTATTAGGTGGGATTCTTCTATGAGTAACTTTCTCTCGTACACTATTTAGTTGTTAAGACTAAATAAAAAAGGATAAGTACTTTAGTATTTTTCTAATTCATCAGTTTTCAGAGTAATGAGATAATGCCCTAGCAACCTCTAAGTGTCACCAAGGAGGTGTATGTGTAATTATTAACTCATGTTATATTCATATTCGTATACTTATATATTTGTGGTCATTTTTTGTTTTGATGCTCATATTGCCTCATTTTAGGTCAGTGGAAGTCCCCTAATGTTACTCTTCTGTTTTTGTGACGTGATTCATTAGTCTTTTTTTTTTTTTTTAATTCATTAGTCTTTGATAGTTTCCTTGCTTTACAGCATAAGATGGCCCAGGTTCATCTTACACATTTCCTGTCCCAGACCTAGACTCAGCAAGCTCTGGTTTCTTTTAGTGACCATAATCTGGACAGTAGGTGTACTTACTCCTACTGGATTGTCAAAAGACTTTTCAATGAAAGGGTGGCAAATACATTTTTATAGAATATATAATATGGTATTCCATGTATGATAGGTTCAAAATAACAATATTACTAATCAGACTAAAAAATGTATTATTAGATATCTTCAGAATTTATTTGACTCTTAGATTATATCCTCCAAAAGATTCAGAGTCAAAATACTAGTTTTGAAAGTCACTTAAAATAATTATATACCCTTTTTGTAGTTATGCCATTATTTGATATTCATTTAGGTTCAGTTGTTTTGTCTTGTTTCCAGTTTTAGAAGGAATGCTTTTTATTCTTTTTGATTTAATTTTGTTTTTTAATTACACAAAATATTTACATGATCCAGGACCAAAATTATAGTAAGGTACATTCACATAAATTTCACTTCCATACCTGTCCAATCCTTTGTCTCCTACCTCATCTTATAGGTAAACATTTTTAATATCTTTGTATCTTCTGTGATTTGTGTGTGTGTATTTATTCATATTGTTCTAGACCCTGTTTTTCTTTAATGTATCCTGAGGATCAGATGATATACACATATTGATAATTTGCTGATTTTTCATCCATAATTTCTTCAACCAACCCCCTATTGATGAGTATCTGGTGTGTTTCCAGTTTTCAGTTATTCCAAATAATATATCAACTACGGCATATAGCATTTTGGGGTTTTTTTTTGTCACAATACCTTTGGGATAGATTTTTAAAGGAGGGATTGCTCAAGAAAAGGGCAAATGTACTTATAATTTGGCCATATCAGGGGCATACTTTTAAACATTAATCTTGCCAAGAAAATGTAGGAATTTTAAAAAATCTTGTTGTTACAGAGAAAGAAAAAAACTGTTTAAAATGGGATGATCATATTTATCAGGAATATTTTATTAGTGGAATTTAAATTATTAAATTTATGCATTGTCTCTGGTATAGTATAAATAAGCACCTTGAACAGTACAAAAATTTTAACAACTTAACGCTGAGTGGGGATGGATGGATAGATGAAGAGAGAGAGAGAGACAGAGAATCCCCCCACCCCGACCCGAGGAGTGCATTTCTGGTTGTAATTACTTTACTAGCTTTTTAATTCAGTCAAAAAAATTACTTTATTTTATTATCTTTTAAATGACACTGTAGAAATAGAAGTAAGTTAGCAGTGTCTACATAGTAGCATTTGTAACATTTTTTGAAGTGTTGGTAAGTCTGCAAGTTTGTCTCCTTGGCCCCAAAATTTAATCTGACTTTTAAATGCAAAATTAAATATATTTGCTGGTCCTTTTTATAATCCTATGTGTTAAAAGAATATGATTATATTGTCTTATATTTTTCAGTTACTATCATCTTCTGAAATCAGGGAGAGCAACCCCAAGAACTGGGTGAGTCATATTTGCTTTTATATCTTATGCACAGCAAGAATTTAACCTCATAAAAAAATAGTTGAACATTAAATTTAAAATAATAGATTCGCATTTGAATAGCAGCTAGTTATGTATAAAAAATACACAAATTTAAAAATATAGCATAAGAACTGGTGAATAAATCACTAATGATTTGCTTACTTGTGTTACCATATTATCCTTCAGATATAATCATAAAGGCATTCACAAGATGACATACGGGGAAAAAAAGGGGTTAAAATTGCTTCTTCTTAATTTTCAGTCTTCTACTTGCAAAGAGAAGCTTTGGCATCTTCTTGTTCTTTCCCCTTTTCAAGGCTAAGGTCAACAAAATAAAAATAAACATCATATTACCCAGTCTGTAGGCTCGCTATAAATCACCACTTACGACATGCTTACAAACTCACCTCATTTTAATTTTAATGATTATAAAGTCAGTTTTACTCACTATCCACTTAGTCAATAACACTCTACCTAGCCAGTATAAGCATTTTGACAAAACTGACCAGTACTAAAGTGCTATCTATGTAGAAGTAGTCTAGAAATGGCAATATGTTATTAGTAAAATGGATACATCAAAATATAATTTTGCTTATGAGTTATTTATAAAGTTAGTTTAAAAACTGAATAAGAAAAAAATCCACTACCTTTTACACAAATGCGTTTGCAGTCCTTCACGTTAACAAAGTTATTGTTATTCCCTCCACAGCCAGTATAGGTGAAGGCCTCACAGGCTTTGTGTCTTGGATTAAAATAATAGCGAGTTGCATTAGCAGAGCATAGTCCCTCATCTTTTGGACTATAGCAAAATGATGGACCTTAATGAAAAAGAAAATAAAATTAAAAATGCAGTAATAGCATATTTACTAAACTGTGCTGATTACTGAAGTAACTGAAGAAAATCTAATCCCATAGAAGCTTCGTTCTGAATCCAAAATATACTACGCCATTTAAAAAGTGTGCCTTGAATTTCAAAACAGCTTACGTGCCATATATTGTTAACTCTAAATTTTTATAAAGTGGACAGAATATCAAGCTATGTCCTTGTATCGTTTGAATGTGTAAAGAAATTAAACCTGAAAAACAGATATGGCCAGGTAAAAATGGGCTACATTTCATGGGAAAATATGTGACATGCTTTGGTAAACTCTCTTGTGTTGGTAGTTTTATTTTAAATGTTTTTATCAGCTCTCCTTCCATTATTAATCAAGAATACATGTATCTAATTCCCAGGTAGCCACTGGAACACTTACATTTACATAAACAATTTAAAAGAAGGCCAGCAACAACCATCTCCTCATTAATTCAAGATTTTGCATATTCAACACTGTATAGCTACAGAGCTTTATCAAAGTCTCTGCCAAAGCAAGTTTTCCTTGTTTGTTGAACTTATTTATCTCTGTGTACGTGTCTCTGCTGTGCCTACGGAAAATGCCTGTACAAACATTACATACTACCCAAGTAACCCATGATTTTAGGGATTGTGTGGGGGGAATGTAGGTAAGCAATGGGGAAGAGAGAAAAGAGGGATAGAGATCAATTTGTGCTACTATTTGTAACTACTAAAGAACACAGAAATCTAACCAAAAACTTTAGAAATTTTCAGGTTTCACCATGAAGTCTTTCTATCACACTATCTCATATATACAACTGATTTCATACAAACCTGAGGTCATGTCATTAATGAAGATTGTAATTTTTTACGTGTAAATTACATAGATGAGAAATAGTTCTAAAGAAACAATGCAGAAGAGGAAGCAAAACTTGAATCATAGCTTTGTGACTTTCCAGCCCTGAGAACTTGGCAAGTTGTTAACTTCTAGCTTGCACTCTAATATGTAGAACAGGGGATAATAATACTCCCTCACAGGGCAGTAGTGTGAAGATTGATATCATATTATATGTGAAATCACCAGAACGCAAACCATGTTCATTCCACATCAAATTGTTAACTTTTTCACCCTAAAGCCTTAATAAGGAAATGAAATAGAAACACTGTAAAAAGAATATTTACCTTTCTTTGGTGCACAGAAGCCCATACAAGTAGCTTCATCCGGGAACCGGTTCTCACTGCTGTGACACCCGCCAGATATGAATTTTTCACATGCCATGGAACTTAGATTGAAGAAATACACTTCTCTGAGCTCCCCACACTGCCTCTTACTGACTTCCAACCGGCAAATCTTGGGAACTTCTAGGACAAGAAGAGCACAAAACAATGTTAGTAAAAATTTAACCTTCTTAGTATTACTTTCAAAACTTTACTGTATTTTCAGAAACAACTGATGGTGGCCAGGGGTGGAGTGGGGGAAGGCATCATATTTAGTGCTGGGCTAGTAAACCCCCAAAAGACTGCCCACTAGTCCAGTTACAGTGAGACCTTGTATCCCTGGGTCCAGAATCCACAGATTCAACCAACCCCAGACAGAAAATATTCAGGAAAAAAAATTCCAGAAAGTTCAAAAAAAAAAAAAAAAGCAAAACTTAAATTTGTCCTATGGTGGCAACTATATGCCTAGCATTTATGTTGTATTAGGCATTATAAGTAATCTAGAGATGATTTAAAGTATAAGAGAGGATGTGCATAGGTTATAGACAAACGCTGTGGATTTTGGTATGGGTGGGGTGGGGTCCTGGAACCAATCCCCACAGACACTGAGAGGGAACTGGATTCGGCTTTTTTTTTTTTTTTTTTTTTTTTTAACAGTGTCTCCAGACTTGGCTCGGCTATGATAAATTTTCAACTTCAGTGGAAAGACTATTCTCTCAGTATTCTGATTGTTTCTACATACGAAGTTAATCAGACTTATTCATAGGAATACACATTTTTCCCTGGCTCCATTCCTTGAATAGCAGAGCCCCAGGTTCTGTTACAGGCCTTAACAGAGATAATAAACATAATTAAAATAAAATCGAAAACAGCATCGTGAATCTCCACTATATCTCTATACTAATCTAAGAGCTGATGGGGTATCGGGGACAAAAATAAGGTTATAATTAGCTAAATCACACTTTAATAACAAAATCCACTAAAAGTATTTCAGATTGATAGATAGTGGACACGAGAAAATGCTATTCTCAAGGAGGCATAAAAACCATAGGTTTAGAACTATAATAAATACAGACAAGCCCTTATGTTGCACCTAATACATTATACTCTTGCAGCGTTATGTCTTACTGGTGAAATCTTTTCCTGAGTCTGCACACGCAGTGAATTATGATAAATGCCAGTTAGGAGAGAGGAGATGTCTTAGGCGTTGTAAACTTTGTGATCACTTGTGGTAAACTGAAAAGCATTAAAAGCCTTACTTAATATTTGAGAAAATTCAGGCTAAAACTTACTGTAGAAGATGGGATCTGGAAAATAAGCTGTTACTACTAGCCCTTCAGTGCAAGGAGCAGCACAAGAGTCTTGAGTGTGCGTGCGAGCACTTACTCTGTATCCTCCAGCAAGCTTCATCGCAGGCCTCCCAAGTTTCGAAATTGTTGGCATTGCCCTCGCAGCCCCCATACATGAACTCGCGGCAGCTCTGCGTATACCTGTCATAGTAGTAACTGGGGATCCGGGCCCGGCAGGGCCCTTCGTCCGGGGGCAGGAGGCAGATCTCCGCGTTATTTCCTACAGGAGGGGCAGAAGGAGAGCCAGAGAGTGAGAGGAGGAGGTCAGCCACATCTCCGCGGAGGGAGAGGCTTCCCGGGGAGTTCTGTCCCGGCAGCTTCCCAGCACAGCAGAAGGGCATCTGCAGAGAAAGAAAGTGCAAACTTGGGTGCAAGTGCCCCGTTGCATGGTGCACGGCAGGGATCGGGGAAAGCGGGGCACAGAGAGCGAGTGCAGGGGTCCGCGGAGCCCTCGCCGCCTGGCCGGGGCGATAAGGGGGTCCCCTGGGCAGGGAGATACCTGGCGGCGCTTGAGGAGCATCTCCCAGCGCAGTTCCCACCAGGAGCAGCGGCAGAACCACCAGCCGGAGGGGGTGAACAGAGTACATGGTGTCTGGATTCAAGCCGCCCGTGGGGTGAGGCGTCCCCAGAATGTGCCAGCGGGAGGAAGGTGCACAGCGTCCAACCTCGAGGCAGTCTGAGTAGCGTGGTGGGTGCTGCTGCTTTATGTAGGGTGAGCGTCCTTCTGACCCGGGACAGGGCGGAGCGTGCCTTTGCGGAGCCTGGAGGGGAGACTGATTCATGCCCTGAGAGCTCTGACCCTGCCGCCCCCTGGGCGCTGGAGAGTGTGGGCGGAGGAGAGGAATTCCCCACCAAGTTGAACCTGCTTCCCAAACTTTCTCCAGTGGCCGAGCGGGGATGACCAGATGGGGCACTGTGTCAGAGATGGGAAGTCCACAGGCTAGAGGGAAATGACCTGGATGTGATTGCACAAGGTTCCAACTTGCAGCATCACGCTGAAGCTTGAATCCACACTTTGAAAGCACAAAGTCCACGTCTTTGAAGGGCAGAAAGTGTGGAATTCACAGGGCCAAGGGGAGCTGGGCTCATTGCATTAGACCCTTTAATAGAAATTTAAGTATATGTATTTCTTTACATTTATACATAGATATACACATTCATATTTCAATCGAGCTCTAATTTACATTTCATAAAAGACTCATAATATTACAGTTGGATCAGTTTTGACTATATATACCCTTGTAATCACCACTCCAATCAAGAATTAAACATTTCCATCACCCCAGAACATTCTCTCATACCCTTTCCCAGTCAATCCTTCCAACCCCAGGCCAGGGGCAACCATTCTGAGCACCACAGATTGGTTTCACCTGTTGTAAATCTCATGCAAATGGAATCATAAGATATTTACTGTTTTGTACTTCTTTTACTCCACTACTGTTTTCAAGACACACATGCTATTGTAGAGTTTGTTCCTTCTAAGTGTTGAGCAGTCTTCCAATGTATGAGTATACAACAAAGGTCCTATTATTGGACATTTGTGTTATTTCTAGTTTGGGGCAACTATGATAAAGCTGCTTTGTGTGTGCAAACAATTTTATTACTCTTGAGTAAAATATTTTAAAATATTAGAAACTGCCAAACAGTTTTCCAGAATGATTATACCATTTTACACTGCCATCAGCTATGTGTCAGTGTTTTAACTATGCTTTTGGAGCTGGAACATAAAAGTCCAAAGAGAGGTGGCCCTGGGGGGGGGGGGGGATCCTGAAGCTTTGGCCAGATCAGCCCCTTCCCATACATTTCTTAGTGTCAGTGCATCTATTATAGTTAATTGTTCCTTTGATATATTAGCCTGAGCAAAACAAATTATCTACACTGGGATTTTACATGAAATATCAAGGATATTTTTGGAGAAGGTTTTAATGGGTTCTCTTGATGAATGTGTCTTCCCTTCCTCCCCCTTTTCCTCTTGCTCTATTTAATATTCTTAAGGGAATAATTATCCTTGGCTTCTCCTAAAGATACTGGAGGGAGTTTACAGGAGTTCTCTTTCAAGTTTCTGAGAATCTCTGTGCTCACAGCGAGTTAATAGTCTGGGATGTTTTCACACTATAACCCCTTGGGCCAGTTTTCAGTTATCCTGATGCCATGACAGAGAACCATATTCCTAGGAAAACTAACCTGGTCTGGAAATACTGTGTCATTTATGCTGTCAGATTACTAGATATCTATGATTAAAAATGACAGAGATGTAAGGATACATGTTTAACAACAAGCTTACCAAGAGAAAAAAAAAGGGCGGCGGGGCGGGGGGGGCAATTGGTGGTTTGTATATTTTACTGATTTCCATGGAGTAAATGCTCTCACTTTGGCTTGATTTCAAGCTGCCAGAGTTGGAAATAGATGGATACAATCAGTTCACCAGAGCCAGTGTGAGCTGACTCCAGCACGCCAAGCCCTGCGGCAGCCAGCTGGTTTTGGAAAAACACACTCATATGAGAATCAGATAAGACCTTCCCAATACCTCCCAAATATTATTAGGGGAGGAAAATTTTACCACACGTTTATACAGGATCATGTTCAGAAGAAAAGCTAATTCAACGTCAAACTTAACCTATTTCCATTCTTCTGAATATGATTAAATATATCTCCGAAACGGACTAAAACAAATTAAAGGATGGAGACTCAGTCAGACTTACCATTTAGCGTTAACTATTGTCACGTCTGTTCTTTGTTCTCAGCTGCTGACAGTTTTTAATCATCTTTTGCTTCATGTAGAAAGAGAAATCTTTGGAATTAGGGCAGGTTATTTTGGGAAATTGCATGGTGCAATGGGAAAGCAGACTTGGGAGTCTGAGGAAACCTGGATTTTATTCCTTGTTCCTTTGGACAAGTTACATAAACTCTCAGAGCCTCAGTTTTCTTATCTGTGAAATGGATATAATCACTGTCCCGTACATGTGTGCTATAAGGATTAAAGGGAAAGCGCCTAGGAACTCTGAGAGATGTGCTTCTCACATACAGGCACAGAATCCATCAGAATCATCCCATGTCTCAGTTACCACTGAAAGCCTTGGCAGGGCATTTTAAGATGGAGCATTAACCACAATCAAGAAACACAGCAACATGAACTGGCCTTGCAGGACTACAACCTGTGGCTTTGCTCCCATCAGCTCTCCTCTTTGGCTGTGCTCAGAGGTCACCTCTCCACGTAGGAAGGTGTCACACAATCAGATACCACTTTGTGATAGTCTCTTCTGGGGAAATGAGCTTCAGGGTTCTCTCAGCCCCAGCAGATACTCAGTCCACTCAGGCCTGCTGTGTGACAGATAGAGGCGGAGGGGTTCAAAACCAGGCTTTTCACCCCTCTGTGGTATGGAGTCTATAGACACAGGTTGAAATCTGTATTCAGAGATTCTCTAGAGATGTTAGTTTCCTCTCTTGTTCTATGCCAAATAGGGTGCGTCTCTAAAACCTCTGTGACCGCTGAGCAGGGACAGGGAAGAAGAAGTGAACAAGTGCGGGGGGAGTCAGAAGTTTGAGATTGTCAAGCCAGATGATCAGGAAGGAAATTACTCCTCAATTGCAAAACACTTGAGGATTTTTATATCCATGAAAAAGATATTTTCCTATATAAGAGGAATCTAAAATTCCGGGGACTACTTTAAATTACTGGATTTATCCTTAGGACTATGTGAAAGTAGCCATGTGACCACCACGATCAGCCTCCCCATGGGGATGTCATAGTACTTCTATTTCCTTAAACCAGTGTCTAGGCCAAAAGGTTACCACAGCTGAGGAAAAGAATTCCTTAATCCAAAGTCAACAGGAAGTACAAGGCTGGAGGGATCAGGGAAGAACAGTCACCCAGATTGATTTGTCATTGCCAGACCAAGTGACAGCTCTAGTGGCTGCAGCTAAAGACAGAGGCTCAAAATAGTTTAGATCTCTGTAAAATAAGGCATGGAGTTCTTATAATTTGAATGCTGAAGAGAACTATCAATACCACCTGTTCCAGTATTTTTATTTTACATTTACAAATTGAGACCTAGAAAGATAAAATGGCTGGTCATGTTTAATTACCTTAGTTTGTTGGCAGAGCTGAGACTAGAACCCACATTCCTGATACTCACTCAGTCTTGTATTCTTTCTGACATACCCAGACCTAGGCTCTTTCTACTGTATCAAGACTGTAGAGCAGAACACTAAACTCCAGAATTGAAACACACAAAGGCTCCCATGAGTTCAGGAGCAGCTTTGAGGTGTCAGATCCTTGCCTCTGTTCTCTTCCACACCCTCCCCCGCATTGGACCCAGAACAAGTAGATGTGAAGTTGACTTGGAACACAGTAGCTCCTAGAATTCCCAAGCCTTGAGCATGCTGTTCTACCCTCTGAGAGCTCCACAGTCTTGAAAGGTGACCGTGAATTTAAAGAAAAGATTGAAGTAGATGGTCTTCCTCTCTGTCAGATACCTTAGGGAGAGGTGGCATGTCTAACTTACGAGTGAATGAGGAGAATTAATTTAGCCCAGTGATTTGGGGTTGCGTATAACATAACATAGTGACTTAAGGAGTTACACTGATAACTTTTTTTTTTTTTTTTTGCGGTACGCGGGCCTCTCACTGTTGTGGCCTCTCCTGTTGCGGAGCACAGGCTCCGGACGTGCAGGCTCAGCGGCCATGGCGCACGGACCCCGCCGCTCCGCGGCATATGGGATCTTCCTGGACCGGGGCATGAACCCGTGTCCCCTGCATCGGCAGGCGGACTCTCAACCACTGCGCCACCAGGGAAGCCCACTAATAACTTCTTAATAAACAAAGTTCTTGCTGCCTGTTAGTTTAGCCCTGTCAAAATAAAATCTGAAATGAGTCCAGCTGGCACTAACAAGGAGTTTGCACATCTGCTAAGAAAGGCAGTTAATCTCTTCTGAGAGATTAGGGGTCATGAGAGTTCTGTTAAAGTTTAGACAGCTCCTTCACCAACTAGACATTTTTCCAGCGGGTTGGGCCTTGCAGGAAATGTTTGCTCTAATGCACCCTCTGTCGGACACAGAGTGCATTTGTCAGTGTTGTAATAAAGTGGAGTCACTTAGAAGATGAGACATTCCCCGTGCCTAATTTTATTATTCTCCTTCTCCCTAGGCAGAACAAGATAATGGAGTGTATATAATGTATCTCTTACCATGGTCATTCTTTCATTCACCTATTTTAAAAATAAACAGATTAAACATTTAAAATGTGCCCAACTTTGTGCCTTTGTGCACATTTGGGATACAAAGATGAATAAACACATTAGGGATCTCACGGCAAAATAGGGTAGACAGATGAACACTCTATGACCCAGTCACAGTATAGTGTTCTTATTATAATATTAAAAATATGTACCAGGTTCTATGGGACTATGGAGGATGAAATAAATAAAACTTAAGCAAGAGTTCAATTAGAAATAAAAACCAATCCACACAAACATATCTCACATTACATCTTAAGTGCCTGTGGGACACAGACACTTTTCTTCATCAGCTAGTTGCTTTGGTTGGTTCTTTTAGCAGCTGTGGTTATGACAAAGCATTGACTTCTGCAGAAGGGCAGAATCTCAGAAACCCCCTTTCTCTTCTTCCTAGATTTATGTTCCCTCACAGGTCGTGCCTACGTAGGATGCGGACCATCTTTTTTCTCACTCAGGTGCTGCACGTTTAACTATGTAGGGCACACAGAAGGTTGGAACAGATTTTGGACTATTTTATCCAAGACTTTTCTGGCATAATGCAGCTTCACCACCTACCCAGAATTCTAGCTGGGGTTACCAGTCCACTAGAGAGTGACACATTAAGAATGGGAGAAGAAGGGGAAATTTTCCCCTAACTCTTGTATACCATGTGGAAACCTCAATAGCAATAACTACAATACTGGATAAAATGTTTATTATTGAGAGATTGCATTGTACCTTGCATTCATTAGCTCATTAAACCCCCCACGATAACCACTTGAGACAGGTACTTTATTCTCCCCACTCTGCAAATGAAGAAGCTGAAGCTTTAGATAGATACATGACTTGGTCAAAACTATACAACTAGCAGTCTGAATTCTGGTCCCCTGGTCTCTGTGCACACATCCTTTTCTTCCACATTAGTGGGGACCAAAGCCAGGCTCATTATATAGAGCATGTGCTCGTGACCCTCGTTCAGTATGTGGACAGCTCTATCTCAGATTTCCTTTTACTTCAAACATGAAGTTTATAATTGAGAACTAACAGATAGCTACAATTTAATACATTGCTCTAATGCTCTAAGAGAAACATCTGCCAAAGTTGGTAATCAGATTAGAGGATTGAGAGAGTTAATCCCTAAAGACCTTATTATCAGGGTTATATTTAGCAGTAAGTAATGGATCTTGACCTTTCAAGTATAAAGATACCCTTTCATGAAAATGCCTTGTTATTTTTATACTCTAACCCAAATCTCATGTTGCTTATACATTACTTACTAAAGTGTCATAAGCCCTCCAAATGTTCATTTGTTCTAGCTTTATGTAGAAAAGCTTTGTATATTAAATCACACAGGAGGGACAACCTGCCATTTGGGGGCAGGAGAAAACATTAGTTGCAGTTTGAAATGGGCATACATCTCCTAGCACTACCACTATTTTTTTCCTCTTATTGACTATCTATTAGCTGAGGGAAAAACTGAATTGAACTGAAATGTCTGTATTAGAAGAGAATTGAGTACACTAGTCTGGACTAGATACACTGAACCAGCCAGAGAAGGCTCAGTTGTTCCTCCTGGGCAACTGAATGTCCTGTATTCTCTGTCTTGCTTTTTCTTACAGTGGAGGGCATGCCCTGGTCTGGTCAGAGACCAACCCCTTGGCTACTGCTCTGGCTCCTTTTCTCTCTTGCCTTCTCAAGGCCTTCACTCACTCCTCTGCGACATTCAGCACATACACCCAGGTTTTACGTTTCCATTTGGAGTGCTCTATCTCTGATTCTTTTTCATCCCAAACTTAAAATTCTTATTTGATTCTACATCCCTTTCCTGTAAGGACCCCACGTCGCTGCTCCCTCTCCCAGCAAAACTTATCAAAAATGTTATCTTCGCTCTCTGCCTCCACTTCCTCTCCCTTTTTTCCCACATTCCACTCAGTAAACTTTCATACTGGGAAGAGGAAGAACAGGAAGTGCTCTTGTCAAGAGCAACTCATCATGTTGCCACATCTTACTGGACCTCTCAATACGTATGACAAAGCAGCTAGCCTAAGGTCACCAAAGAACACATTTTTCCATCTGCATTGTGTCTAACCTCTCAGCAGTACTTAACAATTTCAAATACTTCGTCATTCTTGAAATGCCTTTTTTTTAGTCTTTACCATACCACATTCTTTTGTTTTTTTCCTACTTAGTTGACTGCTTTTCAATCAATCTATCCTTCTCCTCTGCCTGCCAATTAAAGGTTGGGCTGACTCAAGGCTCTAACTCTACTCTCTCCTTATGTGATTTCAAGTACATATACACATAAACTTTACATACACGTAACATATACATATATCTATGGTTAGTCTCGATCTCACCGCTGGATTCCAAACACTTTTATCTACTTAACATATCCACTTGGATGTCTAACAGGCATCTCAAGTGCTATATGTCCTAAACTGGAGTGTTGGTCATAACCCCCCATCTTCCTCATTTCTGTAAATGACACACTTGGATTCTCAAGCTAAAAACTCTGGAATCATTCTTAACACCTCCCATCCATTCATTGCCCAGTCTATCAATAGTCCTGTCAGTTCTACCTCCAAATCACATTTTTAATTTGCCCATATCTCTTTATATCTACAGTCACCAGTTTAGTTCAAATCTATCTGTTCTTATGGGACCATTATGTTAGTTTAGTGGAAACTCCCAGTTTCCACTTTTGTTCTCCATTAAACCCCACAGAGCAGAGTATTTTTAACACATTAGACTATGTCACAACACCTGATGCCTTCAAAATAAAAATAAAGCCCCCCATTTAGCTCCTTATTTATTTCTCACCATGGAAGTCACTAACTGAGTGACTATGGGATCTGACCACTGTCTCCCTTTACTGACCTCATCCCATCACTCTTTCTTGACCTTACGAGACTCAAGTTACACTGTGTGTTTTATTCTCCTCATACAAGTTCGTTCCCACCTCGGATCCTCTGCATGAGCTGTTCCCTCTGCTTAGCCCTTATCCCTGCATGAAATGCTCATCTCCTGATCTTTACTTCACTGACTCCTTCTTGGCATTTGGGTGTTGGTCCCACTGGCACTACCTCTAATCAGCCTATATGATGTTGCCCAATATCTCAGTCACTCCTTATGACTTCTTGGTATCACAAACTATCCTTATAGCTTTATCATTTGAAATCACTATGTTTATTATTTTAATTTGACTTGTCTAATCCTCTCACTATTATATAAGTTCTATGAGAACAGGAAACTTACCTGTCATACTCACCATTGTATCCCGATGCTAAGAACAAGACCTGGAAAGTAAGATCTCATAAATGTTTGTGGAA
Source organism: Phocoena sinus (assembly GCF_008692025.1). NCBI lineage: Eukaryota > Metazoa > Chordata > Mammalia > Artiodactyla > Phocoenidae > Phocoena > Phocoena sinus. Next base: position 57,824,952 of record NC_045771.1, read on the forward strand.
CAAACGAATTACTTATTATTGCCATAATCACACTTCTTTCCAAATGTCTTGAAAACCCATCTGGCTCCGTAGAAACAGAGAAATAGAGTTGCCCTGGGGAAGAAAGCGAGTTGTCATAGAATATATTTGAATGTCTATGAGTCACATGTGTGTTAAGTATAGGCTGTAGGTTGAGAGAGATTGGTATTCATGTAACAAAAATAGCAACATATACAAAAGCAACTGGCTTTTTTTTTTTAATGTTGGAGTATAGCCGATTAACAATGTTGTGATAGTTTGAGGTGTATAGCAAAGGGACTCAGCCATACATATACATGTATCCATTCTTCCCTCAACTGGCTTTGAAAAACGAAATATGATAAAATGTGTGATCAACTTGATTAGATGGAAGAAGAAACCCCAAGTACAAACTACCTTTTATGTGATAAGAAAAAAACCCTCAGCTGAAAAGAATGATTTATAGAGTGATGTAGTATAAACACAGTAAGAGAGAAAGTTGATTTTGTTTGCTGCTTCAACCCCTAGCAATCAAGAGTGCCTGGTCTGTGGTAGTTACTCAATAAATATTTGCTGAATAAACAAATGCTTGTTAGCTGCTATCATTTTATTGGTCCACGTACAAAGACAGAAGGAAGAAGAGTAGATACATACAGATATAAAGTGATAGAGGTATTGCATGTGTGTTCAGCACAGTGTCTGGCACATGGTGAATGCTCAAAAGTTATTAACTAATCATCACAACAAGCTCACTTTCCTTTATTAATTTTGTCTCATCTCCCTCACTTTAGAGGGTTAGTGTTTAATCCTTTGTTCTCTTCTCTTTCCTATTCATCCTGGGTATTCCCATCCATTCTCATGGCTCTCTCCTAAGCTCTGGCCTTTCCCCTCAACTCCAGACTGCGCATTCAAATGAATGTGTAACAAGCATCTTAAACATGGGATTCCCCTTCTCAAGTCTTCCTCATCTCAGGAAACAGCATTCCTTCTTCATTTGTTCAGACCCAAATCATTGATGTTATCTTGACTTTTTCTTGACTTTTGATCTCTCAGCGTATCCTATTATCTCTACTTTCAAAATATATTTAGAATCTCACCACCCGTCCCCATCTCCACTGCTATTACCCTGGTTTTAGCCACCATCATGTCTCACCTTAATTACCGAAATTGTCTCTTCTCTGCTTCTACCCTTGCCCTCTATGGTCTAACCTCAAAATAGTTGCCAGAATAATGCTACTAAAATATATGACAGATAGTATCACTCTATTACTCAAAACCCTCCAGTGTTCCCTAAGTCACTCAGAGTGAATCCAGAGTCTTTACAATGGCCCGAAAGACCCACGTGATCACTGATACCATAAACTACTCTTCCCCATATTCACTTGGCTCCTCCCAGTCGTACTAGCTCACTGCTCCCTGGAATAATCTTCTCTTATAATCAATAATAATCAATAAGCAATAAGCATTCATGGCTCACTCCTTCAGGTCTTCATTCAAATAGCATTGTCTCAGAGAAGCCTGCCCTGGCCACTCTCTCAATAATTGAAATACTTCTCTTGACACTTCCTATTCCTTCTCTGTTTTATTTTTCTCCTTAGGACTTATCACACTATATTGCCTCATTTAATTTTTTTTTTAACTTTATTCATTGCCTGTCTCCTTCATTAGACTATAAGTTCCCTGTAGGCAAAGTTTTCTGATTTGTTTTTCTCTGCTCTACCCTCAAGCATCTAGAATAGTGTCTGGCACATAATAGCACTTGGTAAATATTTGTTGAATGAATGAATAAAATGTTAGCTGTTATTCTTTAATAGTCCCGAGTATAATGTCAGGATGAAAAAGAACAGTATGAGACAAAATTTATACCCATGTGATTACAAGCTTATTGTACATAACAGAGTGGATTTGTTTCTGAAAAAAATGTGTCAGACTGAATGTTTATGAATCAACATATTTAAAGTGCTAACATTTCTATTTCAAAGAATCTGTGATTGACCCTCTGTATAAAACAAAGGACTTTTAAAAATCAATTTTAATAATTTCCCCTAATATAGCCCTTATAACTTAAATATTTTATTAGTCAAGTTTTCTTTTTTTAAAAAATAAATTTATTTATTTATTTATTTTTGGCTGTATTGGGTCTTCGTTGCTGAGCGTGGACTTTCTTTAGCTACGTCGAGCAGGGACTACTCTTCATTGTGGTGCGTAGGCTTCTCACTGCGGTGGCTTCTCTTGTTGTGGAGCACGGGCTCTAGGCATGTGGGCTTCAGTAGTTGTGGCACGCACGTTCAGTAGTTACGGCACGCGGGCTCTAGAGCACAGGCTTAGTAGTTGTGGCACACGGGCTTAGTTGCTCCATGGCATGTGGGATCTTCCTCGACCAGGGCTCGAACCCGTGTCCCCTGCATTGGCAGGTGAATTCTTAACCACTGCACCACCAGGGAAGCCCTAGTCAAGTTTTCTTACTTCAAAATACGTTAGTCTATAATTGGTAAAAACGAACAGGAAACAAGTAGCCTTTTGACTTTACACTAGGCCGTTTTAGTTCTAAATAAATTATCAAGAAACCTGTGGAAACTCTGAAAGACATTAGTGAGACACTGAGCTACTCTACGTAGTTCAATCCTCAACATCCCTAACCGGTACCTACAAAACCAGTAGGGGGCACTATTGGTCCCATTGAGAACCAGTGCTCTGTGGATGGGGTACAGCTCTGAGATACTTTCTCCCCCTCCTCTTCTCTTCTTGGGCTTTTTGGGCCTTAGCTCCTCTGATAGTAGTAGTGCAGGATGGAGGAAGAAGTAAAAGGTGACATATATTCTACCTAATGAGGGTATGTTTCTCCCCTGAATTAGCTGTAACTGCTACCTTAGCTTGTTGGTCTATGAGTCTTCAGTCCTCCCGTTATATTCTGGTGAAAGTGGGAATGGGGATACTTGGTAACAGTTCCAGCAATCTGATCTATCCTCTCTTAGGTCTTCCCATGGAGGGTGGCCCAACCTGGAAGTTTAGAATATAAGTGGCCTAGTTAGTGGAGGCACTGGGGGGATGGAGGTGGTTAGTGCCCTTGGTTGTCAACTCTGTGCTTTCTTTCTCTATGTAATTCTGGAGTGATGGAGTATATATATATTAAAAAAAAAAAAGCAAACCTACTCTTTTAAACTAGTTTGAAGAGGGTAACTGAGAGAAGTGTGCTAGAGTGGAAAACATCCTAGACCAGAAAACAAACACTTGTGGTATAACCCCAGCTCTGTTGTCACCAGCTGTGTGATTTGGGGCATTTCAATTCTCTGGATCACCTTTGCCTCATCTGCAAAATGGGACAAAGAGAAATTAAATGATAAAATGGCCAAAAAAACACATGAAAAGATGCTCAACATCACTAATTATTAGGGAAATGCAAATCAAAACTACAATGAGGTATCACCTCACACTGGTCAGAATAGCCATCATCAAAAAAATCTACAAACAATAAATGCTGGAGAGGGTGTGGAGAAAAGGGAACCCTCTTACACTGACGGTGGGAATGTAAATTGGTACAGCCACTATGCAGAACAGTATGGAGGTTCATTAAAATACTAAACATAAAACTACCATATAACCCAGCAATCACACTCCTGGGCATATACCTGGAGAAAACCATAATTTGAAAAGATACATGCACCCCAGTGTTCATTGCAGCACTATTTACAATAGCCAGGACATGGAAGCAACCTAAATGTCCATCAACAGAGGAATGGATAAGGAAGATGTGGTACATATATACAATGGAATATTACTCAGCCATTAAGAAATAACAAAATAATGCCATTTGCAGCAACATGGATGGACCTAGAGATTGTTACACTGAGTGAAGTAAGTTAGACACAGAAAGACAAATATCATATGATATCGCTTATTTGTGGAATCTAAAAACGGGTACAAATTAACTTATTTACAAAACAGAAGTAGAGTCATGGATACAGAAAACAAACTTACGGTTACCAGGGGATAAGGTGGAGGAGGGATGAGATTGGGATTGACATATATACACTACAATATATAAAATAGGTAACTAGTAAGAACCTGCTGTATAGCACAAGGAACTCTACTCAATACTCTGTAATGGTGTATATGGGAAAAGAATCTAAAAAAGAGTGGATATATGTATATGTATAAATGATTCACTTTGCTGTACACCTGAAACTAACATAACATTGTAAATCAACTATACCCCAATAAAAATATTTTTTAAAAAGAGTAATTAAATCATATTATATCTGAATCTTTTATTTTTTTAGTTTGTAATTTTATATTTTCACTATTATTAAAATTAATATATGTATATAACTATATATTCAATATAATAAATTTACATATAATTTTTAAAGATTCTACTTTTATAATTTTTGAAGGTTCTATATTATTTTATTTATTTTTTAATATATCTTTATTGGAGTATAATTGCTTTAAAATGTTGTGTTATTTTCTGCTGTACAACAGAGTGAAACAGCTATATGCATACATATATCCCCATATCCCTTCCCTCTTGAGCCTCCCTCCCACCCTCCCTATCCCACCCTGCTAGGTCATCACAGAGCATGGAGCTGATCTCCCTGTGCTATGCAGCTGCTTCCCACTAGCTATCTATTTTACATTTGATAGTGTATATATGTCAGTGCTACTCTTTCACTTCGTCCCAGCCTGCCCTTCCCCCTCTGTGTCCTCAAGTCCATTCTCAAAGTCTGCATTTTTATTTCTGCCCTACCACTAGGTTCCTCAGTACCATTTTTCTAGATTCCATATATATGCATTAGCATACGGTATTTGTTTTTCTCTTTCTGACTTACTTCACTCTGTATGACAGACTCTAGGTCCATCCATCTCACTACAAATAACTCAATTTCGTTTCTTTTTATGGCTGAGTAATATTCCATTGTATATATGTGCCACATCTTCTTTATCCATTCCTCTGTCGATGGACACTTAGGTTGCTTCCATGTCCTGGCTATTGTAAATAGAGCTGCAATGAACATTTTGGTACATGACCCTTTTTGAATTATGGTTTTCTCAGGGTATATGCCCAGTAGTGGGATTGCTGGGTCATATGGTAGTTCTATTTTTAGTTTTCTAAGGAATCTCCATACTGTTCTCCTTAGTGGCTGTATCTATTTACATTCCCACCATCAGTGTAGGAGGGTTCCCTTTTCTCCACACCCTCTCCAGAATTTGTTGTTTCTAGGTTTTTTGATGTTGGCCATTCTGACTGGTGTGAGATTATACCTCACTGTAGTTTTGATTTGCATTTCTCTAATGATTAGTGATGTTGAGCACCTTTTCATATGCTTGTTGGCCATCTGTATGTTTTCTTTGAATCCTTTTAAATCCTTGACTTCAATACAACTCTGAGCATTTGAACTCTCCATGCAGACAATATATGCTGTGCTTCTCTGTGTATCTAGGTGTCCTTGAGGGTGGTGAGAGTTTTGATCCTCACTCTTTGAAATTTTTCATACAAGACCCATGGTATCAAATTTGGCAAGCGTTCTCAAATCTTCTAAGATTCACCTCCACCAAATGAAGTGTGTTTTGCTTAAATTATTATTAAATATGGTGAATCACAGCATTTTAGAGTTAAGAAATCATTTGTTATTAATATGAAGTTATATACTGGAGGGGAGCAGAATATGCCACCCCAAAGTATTCCTCTCTGGCATAAGGAGTATTTTGAGCTAATTATTTTTTTTTTTTTTTTAGACAAATCCCTAAATATTTATTTATTTATTTATTTATTTTTTTTTTTAACATCTTTATTGGGGTATAATTGCTTTACAATGGTGTGTTAGTTTCTGATTTATAACAAAGTGAATCAGCTATACATATACATGTGCTCCCATGTGTCTTCCCTCTTGCGTCTCCCTCCCTCCCACTCTCCCCCTCCCACCCCTCCAGGCTGTCCCAAAGCCCCGAGCTTATATCCCTGTGCCTTGCGGCTGCTTCCCCCTAGCTATCTACCTTACTACGTTTGTTAGTGTGTATATGTCCATGACTCTCTCTCGCCCTGTCAAAACTCACCCTTCCCCCTCCCCATATCCTCAAGTCCGTTCTCCAGTAGGTCTGCGCCTCTATTCCTGTCTTATCCCTAGGTTCTTCATGACATTTTTTCCCCTTAAATTCCATATATATGTGTTAGCATACGGTATTTGTCTTTGTCTTTCTGACTTACTTCACTCTGTATGACAGACTCTAGGTCTATCCATCTCATTACAAATAGCTCAATTTCATTTCTTTTTAAGGCTGAGTAATATTCCATTGTGTATATGTGCCACATCTTCTTTATCCATTCGTCCGATGATGGGCGCTTAGATTCTTTCCATCTCCGGGCTATTGTAAATAGAGCTGCAATGAACATTTTGGTACATGACTCTTTTTTTTTTTTTTTTTCATGACTCTTTTTGAATTTTGGTTTTCTCAGGGTATATGCCCAGTAGTGGGATTGCTGGGTCATATGGTAATTCTATTTGTAGTTTTTTAAGGAACCTCCATGAGCTAATTATTTTTAAGAAACAACAGACACAGGGGAAGCCATGAAAACCAAGTAGAAGTTATCCTCTTATAAGAGACATTTACATTTATAAGGGAAATCTCCATTTGTAATTGTGTCTCCCTCTCTGTACCAGAAAGAGGAGGATGAATCTAAATCTCTAAAAGCTCTTATCAATGGAGAAGGCAGCAACTCAACTCTCATAACTCTTGTTTACTGTGCTTTGCCTGCTAACCTCCCATGTCTGACTCCCCCTCCCCCTCCCCAGCATCTTCTTTTGTCTTTAGTTGGAAGCAGCGTTTAAGGTGGTGGCTTGGGCCATTTGTGGGAGTTACTCAGTTTTCCTGGGTCTCTCCCACGTATACAGGAGGTATATACGTTACTAAACTTTTGTTTGTTTTTCTTCTATTAATCTTTTATTACAGGATGGTCTCAGCCAAGAACCTAGAAGTATAGAGGGAAAATTATTTTTCCTCCCCTGCAACATCATGCACTTTTCTCTATGTTTAGGTGAATATTTCTGATGTAAGTTGCAAGTGACTTTATCAATACTTCATGATTCTCTTCTGTATACCAAACAATATACAAAACAATACACAGTGATAAGGACATAAGTTATGAAAGATATGGATGCTCTTGTAAAGGTCTTTACAATCCTTCGTGTCTTAGAGTTCTTAGAAGCAGGGCCTAAGACAGGGACACTTGTCCAAGTGATTTATTGATGGTGAGCTCTCAGGAGAAATCTCTGAAGGAAGGAGGAAAACAGGATGAAGGAGGATAAGACAGGCAAAGATGCGGTTTCAGAAGTCTAGCTTCATCCTGAACCCATGGGGTGCTCAGGAAGTTTCTCAATTACACCAAGGCTTTTCAGCCCAGAGGCAAGTTGTCTGGGCTATTAGAACCCCACTTCAGCCAGCCATTTGCTACAGGACACCCACAGGGGCCAGTTGTCATAATCTTCCAGACATCACCAGCTGAAGTGGCTTCCATCAGCTAAGGACAAACGTATGTAAAGGTTTGGTGGTCAACAACTGCAGCTTCTGGAGGTATAAATACCCCAACCTGGAAAGGGAAAGGGGGGTCTGGGAAGGGCACCAACGGCATCTACTACACATGGTATTAAAGGAGCTAAATCATGTCCACATGATATCCGTTAAGAGCATTTATAAAGCCACCTATCAGCAAGTGACATGTAAGACAACACAATCTGAAACTCTAGAGGTACAGAGTAAGTGAGTAACATCAGCTAACGTGTACTGAGGGCTTGCTCCATGCTATGCAGTGTTATGTGATCTTTATTCTTCTCAGAAAATATCTACAATGTAGGTACTATTATTGCTCCTATTTCCTAGTAAACTGAGGCACAGAGAGGTTACATAACTTGATCAGGACCACACAGCCAGCAAGTGCCAGTGACTGATCATTTCATTGGCAATATATGGTAAAGCTTCTCTGGAACAGAGAAAATGAAATTCTAACCCCTACCCCAAATCAAAATCCCTTAAGTTGGGCCTCTATTTTAACAAATTCCTAAAGTGATTCTTCAAAGTCACTGCCAAGTGGAAAACATTTTCCAAGATGGAGAAAAGTTATGCAAAAGACAATGTCAACAGGTAAAAATGATCAGCAGAAACAGAGGTGCTTGTGAATTTTTGCAGGTAGTCTGAAGGGAGTAAGAAGGAAGGAAAGAAAAACACTGAGAATGGGCTCTTGAATACCAAGCAATAATTACACAGGAAGAAATAACTTTTTTGTTGTCATATTGATTCTTAAAATAAGAACAGAATAAAATAAAAATTAAAAGGATAGGAAACATTGGCTTTGGGTACCCATCGGGTACCTCTGTGCTGGCCTATGTAGGTATTTATCCCTAAAAAATAGGTTAAACTACCTCTTTTCCAGAGAAGAACAGGATATTATAAAATAAAGAAGGAAAATAATATTTCCTCAGATGTTTTGGAAATGAAAATACTATATAAATGCAAGGAAGTAAGTTAATTGCTGAAATGTGATTAGCAGCGTATTTTTATGTAGATGTATGATGTTGTTTTCTGAAATAACATGTGACCTGAATGTGTCTACTTTAATAAAAATATGTCATCATAGAAGTTGGACCAGAGAAACAAAAGAGAAGAGAGGACCTAAAGAGGACAGATTATAAAGCGTGATGCCACTTGGCTACAATGAAATATTTTCCAGGCAATTTCATACAGGAATCACTAGCTACTGTGCCATCTTTCCCATTGCCCATTGATCTAATTAAGAAGAAGAAGACATTGCTAAAAGGGCAGAAGAGTCTGTTTTTTTATGATGTACATCAGGAGATCAGACTCCCCGCATCCCCTTTATCCTGCTGCATTTGCTCATCATTGCTGTCCAATTCGTTGTGACAATTACATACAAAAAAATTCCAGGAGAAACACATCTAAGTAGTATGCTAGTTTGTTTCCAACTAACAAGGTTATTTGTTTGTTATATTTTCATTCCATTGGTTTATATTTCAATCCATTATTTATAAGGAACTTATAATGACACTTTTTGTATGTTTCTCTGTTAATACCAGATCAGATACTCCAGCGAATTAGGGGATTAATGGGTAGTCCTCAGAATGACCTCAAACTAACTTAAATGGCATAAATCATATGAGGGAGGGCTTTGGAGTTGGAGATAAGGGTTGGAACCTCAAGTTTTTACACTGTGTCAAATAAACAGGGAAAAGGAGGAGCATTGGATATTTAAGATTATTTACTGACTGAACTGACCTCTCCCCACAAACCTACTAGCAGGTGTTTAGAGCAAATACTTAGTTTAATCATATTAATGAAGATTATAAGGAAGCTTTAAAACCTCAAGGCTAGTGTGCAGTGCTAGAATTGTTCAAAGAGCATTCAAGAGAAATTGACTACCACAGGAAGTTAAAACAAACAGTTCACTTAGTAAGTTAAGAGCTGAGGGAAGGGTTGGCTAACATTAACTTGACGTGAGTCTAGCAATTCAGGTGTATGAACTTTCTACCTTTTCAGCAGGCAAAAGATGCCAGTGATCAATATTGAGGACCTGACAGAAAAGGACAAATTGAAGATGGAAGTTGACCAGCTCAAGAAAGAAGTGACACTGGAAAGAATGCTGGTAAACTGCTGCTCTGTTTTGAATTTTATTTTTAAACTGGAGATAACTGTAGCACTACCAGGTTAAAAACCATTGAAGGGGAGCAGAATTTGCCACCCCAAAATATGCCTTTTTGGCATATGGATTATTTTAGGCTGATTATTTTTGAAAAATAGCAGACGCAGGGGAAGCTCTGAAAACCAACTAGCAGTTTCCCTTTCCTAAGAGACAGTTACATTTATAAGGGAAATCTCCATTAGTAAGGGTGTCTCCTTCTCTGTATCAGGAGGAGAAGCATGACTCTAAATCTCTAGAAACTCTTATCATGGAGAACACAAGGATTAGATCTGCTTAACAGCCTTACCCTTGTTTGCTGTTGTTAAAAAACAAAATTCAACTGAGTAAAATTGAAGATATAATTGGCTTTATTAAATAATTCATGAATTGGGCAGCATCCCATCTAGCAAGTAGAAAGGCTCACCAAGGAACGGTACAAAATGGAAGGTTTTTATAGGCACAAAGGGGTGGGAGAAGGAAGTCATAAACAAAAGAAAGAATTATTTCAGGCAGGAGCAACTTCCTTTGTGGGAAGAACAGGGGTCTATCATGCAGATTACCTCACTAGTGCTGATCAGGAAGTTACAGATTGATAGGTTTAAATTCCACTCCTGAGAAAGGCTGAAACTGCAGTTAAGTTAGGTATTAAGTTTTGGTTTGTTGATGTGGAGCTTTGTCCATTTAGGGACTGTTCTTTGTTTTTGCTTTGTTTTGTTTTTTTAATACTGTGCTTTTCCTTTTTTTTTTTTTTTTAATTCCCAAATAAAAAACGTGTATTTGGGGTGTTAAGAATTACAGTTCAGGAGACAGATTAGGGTAAAATGGAAAGAGTGTTCCAGGGAAGAGAAAGAGTCAGGGGCTTACAAAGGCAAAGCCAAGAGGTTGTACTGTGACATAAGGGAGGAAATATTTGTCCTTAAGGGGTAGGCTGTTGTGAATTATTTTAGGGTAAGGTTCTGGTAATTATCTTAAGCCCATAACTGGCTCCCCACACCCCTGTCATCCACACCTACCATCTTCTTTGGTCTTTCACTGCAGTGGGATTTAAGATGGTGGCTTAGACTATTTCAGGGAGCTACTCAGTTTTCCTGAGTCTCTCCCTTGTATACAGAAGGTATACATGTTATTAAACTTCTGTTTGTTTTTCTCCTGTTAATCTGTCTTTCTTATTACAGGATTATCTCAGTCAAGAACCTAGAAGTGTAGAGGGAAAATTATTTTTCCTCTCCCACATCATTGACTGGAGAAACTCAATATAGTTGAAAACAAGTTGTTCAGATAAAATTCATCAGAAATTAAGAAAATTAATAATCATAATTATCTTTTGATTTAGAGTTAAAATCAACAGTTTGGCAAACTATTTTCCATAAGCCAAATCCAGCACTTAGCCTGTTTTTCTATGGCCACTAAGCTAAAAATGTTTTAAATTTTTTATAGAGTTGCTTTATTTTTATTTATTTTTAATTTTTTTTTTACATCTTTATTGGAGTATAATTGCTTTACAGTGGTGTGTAAGTTTCTGCTTTATAACAAAGTGAATCAGTTATACATATGTTCCCATATCTCTTCCCTCTTGCATCTCCCTCCCTCCCACCCTCCCTATCCCACCCCTCCAGGCGGTCACAAAGCACCGAGCTGATCTCCCTGTGCTATGCGGCTGCTTCCCACTAGCTATCTACCTAACGTTTGGTAGTGTATATATGTCCATGCCTCTTTCTTGCTTTGTCACAGCTTACCCTTCCCCCTCCCCATATCCTCAAGTCCATTCTCTAGTAGGTCTGTGTCTTTATTCCTGTCTTACCTCTAGGTTCTTCATGACATTTTTTTTTCCTTAAATTCCATATATATGTGTTAGCATACGGTATTTGTCTTTCTCTTTTGACTTACTTCACTCTGTATGACAGACTCTAGGTCTATCCACCTCATTACAAATAGCTCAATTTCATTTCTTTTTATGGCTGAGTAATATTCCATTGTATATATGTGCCACATCTTCTTTATCTATTCATCCGATGATGGACACTGTCTTGATTACTGTAGATTTGTAGTATAGTCTGAAGTCAAGGAGCCTGATTCCTCCAGCTCCGTTTTTCTTTCTCAAGATTGCTTTGGCTATTCAGGGTCTTTTGTGATTCCATACAAATTGTGAAATTTTTGTCCTAGTTCTGTGAAAAATGCCATTGGTAGTTTAATAGGGATTGCACTGAATCTGTAGAATGCTTTGGGTAGTGTAGTCATTTTCACAGTGTTGATTCTTCCAATCCAAGGACATGGTATATCTCTCCATCTCTTTGTATCATCTTTAATTTCTTTCATCAGTGTCTTATAGTTTTCTGCATATAGGTCTTTTGTTTCCTTAGGTTTGTTCCTAGTCCTAGGTATTTTATTCCTTTGGTTGCAGTGGTAAATGGGAGTGTTTCCTTAATTTCCCTTTCAGATTTTTCATCATTAGTGTATAGGAATGCCAGAGATTTCTGTGCATTAATTTTGTATCCTGCTACTTTACCAAATTCATTGATTAGCTCTAGTAGTTTTCTGGTAGTGTCTTTAGGATTTTCTATGTATAGTATCATGTCATCTGCACACAGTGACAGCTTTACTTCTTTTCCAATTTGGATTCCTTTTATTTTTTTTTCCTCTCTGATCGCTGTGGCTAAAACTTCCAAAACTATGTTGAATACTAGTGGTGAGAGTGGGCAACCTTGTCTTGTTCCTGATCTTAGTGGAAATGATTTCAGTTTTTCACCATTGAGACTGATGTTGGCTGTGGATTTGTCGTATATGGCCTTTATGATGTTGAGGTAAGTTCCCTCTATGCCTACTTTCTGGAGGGTTTTTATCATAAATGGGTGTGTAATTTTGTCGAAAGCTTTTTCAGCATCTATTGAGATGATCATATGGTTTTTATCCTTCAATTTGTAAATATGGTGTATCACATTGATTGATTGGCGTATATTGAAGAATCCTTGCATTCCTGGGATAAACCCCACTTGATCATGGTGCATGATCCTTTTAATATGCTGTTGGATTCTGTTTGCTAGTATTTTATTGAGGATTTTTGCATCTATGTTCATCGGTGATATTGGCCTGTAGTTTTCTTTTCTTGTGACATATTTGTTTGGTTTTGGTATCATGTTGATGGTGGCCTCATAGAATGAGTTTGGGAGTGTTCCTCCCTCTGCTATATTTTGGAAGAGTTTGAGAAGGATAGGTGTTAGCTCTTCTCTAAATGTTTGATAGAATTTGCCTGTGAAGCCATCTGGTCCTGGGCTTTTGTTTGTTAGAAGATTTTTAGCCACAGTTTCAATTTCAGTGCTTGTGATTGGTCTGGTTATATTTTCTGTTTCTTCCTGATTCAGTCCCGGAAGGTTGTGCTTTTCTAAGAATTTGTTCATTTCTTCCAGGTTGTCCATTTTATTGGCATATAGTGGCTTGTAGTAATCTCTCATGATCCTTTGCGTTTCTGCAGTGTCACTTGTTACTTCTCCCTTTTCATTTCTAATTCTGTTGATTTGAGTCTTCTCCCTTTTTTTCTTGATGAGTCTGACTAATGGTTTATCAATTTTGTTTATCTTCTCAAAGAACCAACTTTTAGTTTTATTGATCTTTACTATCGTTTCCTTCATTTCTTTTTCATTTATTTGTGATCTGATCTTTAGGACTTCTTTCCTTCTGCTAACTTTGAGGTTTTTTGTTCTTCTTTCTCTAATTGCTTTAGGTATAAGGTTAGATTGTTTATTTGAGATGTTTCTTGAGGTAGGCTTGTATTGCTATAACTTCCCTCTTAGAACTGCCTTTGCTGCATCCCATAGGTTTTGGGTCATCGTGTTTTCATTGTCATTTGTTTCTAGGTATTTTTTGATTTCCTCTTTGATTTCTTCACTGATCCCTTGGTTATTAAGTAGTGTATCCATGTGTTTGTATTTTTTACAGATTTTTTTCTTGTAATTGATATCTAGTCTCATAGTGTTGTGGTCAGAAAAGATACTTGATATGATTTCAATTCTTAAATTTACCAAGGCTTGATTTGTGATCCAAGACATGATCTATCCTGGAGAATGTTCCATGAGCACTTGAGATGAAAGTGTATTCTGTTGGTTTTGGATGGAATGTCCTATAAACATCAATTAAGTCCATCTTGTTTAATGTATCATTTAAAGCTTGTTTTTCCTATTTATTTTCATTTTGGATGATTAGTCCATTGGTGAAAGTGGAGTGTTAAAGTCCCCTCCTATGCTTATGTTACTGTTGATTTCCCCTTTTAGGGCTGTTAGCATTTGCCTTATGTATTGAGGTGCTCCTATGTTGTGTGCATATATATATATTTTTTTTTTTTTTTAAACATCTTTATTGGGGTATAATTGCTTTACAATGGTGTGTTAGTTTCTGCTTTATAACAAAGTGAATCAGCTATACATATACATATGTTCCCATATGTCTTCCCTCTTGCGTCTCCCTCCCTCCCACTCTCCCCATCCCACCCTTCCAGGCTGTCACAAAGCACCGAGCTAATATCCCTGTGCCTTGCGGCTGCTTCCCCCCAGCTATCTACCTTACTACGTTTGTTAGTGTGTATATGTCCATGACTCTCTCTCGCCCTGTCAAAACTCACCCCTCCCCCTCCCCATACCCTCAAGTCCGTTCTCCAGTAGGTCTGCGTCTTTATTCCTATCTTACCCCTAGGTTCTTCATGACATTTATTTCCCTTAAATTCCATATATATGTGTTAGCATACGGTATTTGTCTTTTTCTTTCTGACTTACTTCACTCTGTATGACAGACTCTAGGTCTATCCATCTCATTACAAATAGCTCAATTTCATTTCTTTTTAAGGCTGAGTAATATTCCATTGTGTATATGTGCCACATCTTCTTTATCCATTCATCCGATGATGGGCGCTTAGGTTGTTTCCATGTCCTGGCTATTGTAAATAGAGCTGCAATGAACATTTTGGTACATGACTCTTTTTGAATTTTGGTTTTCTCAGGGTATATGCCAAGTAGTGGGATTGCTGGGTCATATGGTAATTCTATTTGTAGTTTTTTAAGGAACCTCCATACTGTTCTCCACAGTGGCTGAACCAATTCACATTCCCACCAGCAGTGCAAGAGTGTCCCCTTTTCTCCACACCCTCTCCAGCATTTATTGTTTCTAGATTTTTTGATGATGGCCATTCTGACTGGTGTGAGATGATATCTCATTGTAGTTTTGATTTGCATTTCTCTAATGATTAATGATGTTGAGCATTCTTTCATGTGTTTGTTGGCATTCTGTATATCTTCTTTGGAGAAATGTCTATTTAGGTCTTCTGCCCATTTTTGGATGGGGTTGTTTGTTTTTTTGTTATTGAGCTGCATGAGCTGCTTGTAAATTTTGGAGATTAATCCTTTGTCAGTTGCTTCATTTGCAAATGTTTTCTCCCATTCTGAGGGTTGTCTTTTGGTCTTGGTTATGGTTTCCTTTGCTGTGCAAAAGCTTTGAAGTTTCATTAGGTCCCATTTGTTTATTTTTGTTTTTATTTCCATTACTCTAGGAGGTGGGTCAGAAAGGATCTTGCTGTGATTTATGTCATAGAGTGTTCTTCCTATGTTTTCTTCTAAGAGTTTGATAGTTTCCGGCCTTACATTTAGGTCTTTAATCCATTTTGAGCTTATTTTTGTGTATGGTGTTAGGGAGTGATCTAATCTCATACTTTTACATGTACCTGTCCAGTTTTCCCAGCACCATTTATTGAAGAGGCTGTCCTTTCTCCACTGTACATTCCTGCCTCCTTTATCAAAGATAAGGTGTCCATATGTGCGTGGGTTTATCTCTGGGCTTTCTATCCTGTTCCACTGATCTATCTTTCTGTTTTTGTGCCAGTACCATACTGTCTTGATTACTGTTGCTTTGTAATATAGTCTGAAGTCAGGGAGCCTTATTCCTCCAGCTCCTTTTTTCGTTCTCAAGATTGCTTTGGCTATTCGGGGTCTTTTGTGTTTCCATACAAATTGCGAAATTTTTTGTTCTAGTTCTGTGAAAAATGCCAGTGGTAGTTTGATAGGGATTGCATTGAATCTGTAGATTGCTTTGGGTAGTAGAGTCATTTTCACAATGTTGATTCTTCCCATCCAAGAACATGGTATATCTCTCCATCTATTTGTATCATCTTTAATTTCTTTCATCAGTGTCTTATAATTTTCTGCATACAGGTCTTTCGTATCCTTAGGTAGGTTTATTCCTAGATATTTTATTCTTTTTGTTGCAATGGTAAATGGGAGTGTTTTCTTGATTTCACTTTCAGATTTTTCATCATTAGTATATAGGAATGCCAGAGATTTCTGTGCATTAATTTTGTATCCTGCTACTTTACCAAATTCATTGATTAGCTCTAGTAGTTTTCTGGTAGCATCTTTAGGATTCTCTATGTATAGTATCATGTCATCTGCAAACAGTGACAGCTTTACTTCTTCTTTTCCGATTTGGATTCCTTTTATTTCCTTTTCTTCTCTGATTGCTGTGGCTAAAACTTCCAAAACTATGTTGAATAAGAGTGGTGAGAGTGGGCAACCTTGTCTTGTTCCTGATCTTAGTGGAAATGCTTTCAGTTTTTCACCATTGAGGATGATGTTTGCTGTGGGCTTGTCATATATGGCTTTTATTATGTTTAGGAAAGTTCCCTCTATGCCTACTTTCTGGAGGGTTTTTATCATAAATGGGTGTTGAATTT
Source organism: Phocoena sinus (assembly GCF_008692025.1). Classification (NCBI taxonomy): domain Eukaryota; kingdom Metazoa; phylum Chordata; class Mammalia; order Artiodactyla; family Phocoenidae; genus Phocoena; species Phocoena sinus. The sequence continues at coordinate 57,841,346 of NC_045771.1, forward strand.
TGTCGAAAGCTTTCTCTGCATCTATTGAGATGATCATATGGTTTTTCTCCTTCAATTTGTTAATATGGTTTATCACATTGATAGATTTGCGTATATTGAAGAATCCTTGCATTCCTGGAATAAACCCCACTTGATCATGGTGTATGATCCTTTTAATGTGCTGTTGGATTCTGTTTGCTAGTATTTTGTTGAGGATTTTTGCATCTATGTTCATCGGTGATATTGGCCTGTAGTTTTCTTTCTTTGTGACATCCTTGTCTGGTTTTGGTATCAAGGTGATGGTGGCTTCGTAGAAGGAATTTGGGAGTGTTCCTCCCTCTGCTATATTTTGGAAGAGTTTGAGAAGGATAGGTGTTAGCTCTTCTCTAAACGTTTGATAGAATTCACCTGTGAAGCCATCTGGTCCTGGGCTTTTGTTTGTTGGAAGGTTTTTAATCACAGTTTCAATTTCAGTGCTTGTGATTGGTCTGTTCATATTTTCTATTTCTTCCTGATTCAGTCTTGGCAGGTTGTGCATTTCTAAGAATTTGTCCATTTCTTCCAGATTGTCCATTTTATTGGCATAGAGTTGCTTGTAGTAATCTCTCATGATTTTTTTTATTTCTGCAGTGTCAGTTGTTACTTCTCCTTTTTCATTTCTAATTCTATTGATTTGAGTCTTCTCCCTTTTTTTCTTGATGAGTCTGGCTAGTCGTTTATCTATTTTGTTTATCTTCTCAAAGAACCAGCTTTTAGTTTTATTGATCTTTGCTATTGTTTCCTTCATTTCTTTTTCATTTATTTCTGATCTGATTTTTATGATTTCTTTCCTTCTGCTAGCTTTGGGGTTTTTTTGTTCTTCTTTCTCTAATTGCTTGAGGTGCAAGGTTAGGTTGATTATTCGAGATGTTTCCTGCTTCTTAAGGTGGGCTTGTATTGCTATAAACTTCCCCCTTAGAACTGCTTTTGCTGCATCCCATAGGTTTTGGGTCGTCGTGTCTCCATTGTCATTTGTTTCTAGGTATTTTTTTATTTCCTCTTTGATTTCTTCAGTGATCACTTCATTATTAAGTAGTGTATTGTTTAGCCTCCATGTGTTTGTATTTTTTAAAGATCTTTTCCTGTAATTGATATCTAGTCTCATGGCGTTGTGGTCGGAAAAGATACTTGAAACAATTTCAGTTTTCTTAAATTTACCAAGGCTTGATTTGTGACCCAAGATATGATCTATCCTGGAGAATGTTCCATGAGCACTTGAGAAAAATGTGTATTCTGTTGTTTTTGCATATATATTTATAATTGTTATATCTTCTTCTTGGATTGATCTCTTGATCATTATGTAATGTCCTTCTTTGTCTCTTGTTATATGAGAATTGCTACTCCAGCTTTCTTTTGATTTACATTTGCATGGAATATCTTTTTCCATCCCCTCACTTTCAGTCTGTATGTGTCCCTAGGTCTGAAGTGGGTCTCTTGTAGACAGCAAATATATGGGTCTTGTTTTTGTACCCATTCAGCCAGTCTGTGTCTTTTGGTTGGAGCATTTATTCCATTTACATTTAAGGTAATATCGATATGTATCTTCCTATTACCATTTTCTTAATTTTGGGGTTTTGTTTTTGTAAGTCTTTTCTTTCTCTTGTGTTTCTTGCCTAGAGAAGTTCCTTTAGCATTTGTTGTAAAGCTGGTTGGGTGCTGCTGAATTCCTTTAGCTTTTGCTTGTCTGTAGAGGTTTTAATTTCTCTGTTGAATCTGAATGAGATCTTTGCTGGGTAGAATAATCTGGTTTGTAGGTTTTTCCCTTTCATCACTTTAAATATGTCCTGCCACTCCCTTCTGGCTTGCAGAGTTTCTGCTGAAAGATCAGCTGTTAACCTTATGGGGATTCCCTTGTAGGTTATTTGTTGCTTTTCCCTTGCTGCTTTTAATATTTTTTATTTGTGTTTAATTTTTGATAGTTTGATTAATAGGTGTCTTGGAGTGTTTCTCCTTGGATTTATCCTGTATGGGACTCTCTGTGCTTCCTGGACTTGATTGACTATTTCCTTTCCCATGTTAGGGAAGTTTTCAACTATAATCTCTTCAAATATATTCTCAGTCCCTTTCTTTTTCTCTTCTTCTTCTGAGACCCCTATTATTCGATTGTTGGTGCATTTAATGTTGTCCAAAAGGTCTCTGAAACTGTCCTCAATTCTTTTCATTCTTTTTTCTTTATTCTGCTGTGTGGTAGTTATTTCTACTATTTTATCTTCCAGGTCAGTTATTCGTTCTTCTGCTTCAGTTATTCTGCTATTGATTCCTTTTAGAGAATTTTTAATCTCATTTATTGTGTTGTTCATCATTGTTTGTTTCCTCTTTAGTTCTTCTAGGTCCTTGTTAAATGTTTCTTGTATTTTCTCCATACTATTTCCAAGATTTTGGATCATCTTTACTGTCATTACTCTGAATTCTTTTTCAGGTACACTGCCTATTTCCTCTTTATTTGTTTGGTCTGCTAGGTTTTTACTTTGCTCCTTTATCTGCTGCATATTTCTCTGTGTTCTCATTTTGCTTAACTTACTGTGTTTGGGGTCTCCTTTTCACAGGCTGCAAGTTCATAGTTCCCATTGTTTTTGTGTCTGCCCCCAGTGGGTAAGGTTGGTTCAGTGGGTTGTGTAGGTTTCCTGGTGAAAGGGACTGGTGCCTGTGTTCTGGTGAATGAGGCTGGATTTTGTCTTTCTGGTGGGCAGGACCGTGTCCAGTGCTGAGTTTGGGGGTGTCTGTGAACTTATTATGATTTTAGGCAGCCTCTCTGCTAATGGGTGGGGATGTGTTCCTGTCTTGCTGGTTGCTTGTCATGGGGTGTCCAGCAGTGGAGCTTTTGGTTGTTGAGTGGAGCTGAGTCTTAACGTTGAGACAGAGATCTCTGGGAGAGCTCTCACGATTGATATTACGTGGGGCCAGGAGGTCTCTGGTTTTCCACTGTCCTGAACTCGGCTTTCCCACCTCAAAGCCTCAGGCCTGACACCCTGCTGGAGCACCAAGACCCTGTCAGCCACACGGCTCAGAGTGAAAAGGGAAAAAAACAAAAGAAAGAAAGAAAGCAAATAAATAAAGTTATTAAAATTAAAAAATTTTTAAATATTATTAAAATAAAAAAGTAATTTAAAAAAAGAAGAGAGCAACCAAACCAATAAATAAATCCACCAGTGATAACAAGTGCTAAAAACTATACTAAGGTAAACATAAAAATCAGAATCTAGTCAGTCACATACAGCAAACCCCAAGTCTACAGTTGCTCCCAAAGTCCACCTCCTCAATTTTGGGATGATTTGTTATCTATTCAGGTACTCCACAGATGCAGGGTACATCAAGTTGATTGTGGAGATTTAATCCGCTGCTCCTCAGGCTGCTGGGAGAGATTTCCCTTTCTCTTTGTTCTCACAGCTCCTGGGGTTCAGCTTTGGATTTCGGCCTGCCTCTGCGTGTAGGTTGCCTGAGGGTGTCTGTTCTTTGCTCAGACAGGACGGGGTTAAAGGAGCAGCTGATTCGGGGTCTCTGGCTCACTCAGGCTGGGGGGAGGGAGGGGTGCAGAATGCGGGGCAAGCCTGTGGTGGCAGAGGCCGGCGTGACGTTGCAACAGCTTGAGGTGCGCCATGTGTTCTCCCGGGGAAGTTGTCCCTGGATCACGGGACCCTGGCAGTGGTGGCTGCACAGGCTCCTGGGAGGGGAGGTGTGAATAGTGACCTGTGGTCGCACACAGGCTTCTTGGTGGCAGCAGCAGCAGCCTTAGCGTCTCATGCCTGTCTCTGGGGTCCGCACTGATAGCTGTGGCTCGCACCCATCTCTGGAGCTCGTTTAGGCGGTGCTCTGAATCCCCTCTCCTCACGCACCTCAAAACAATGGTCTCTTGCCTCCTAGGCAGCTCCAGACATTTTCCCAGATTCCCTCCTGGCTAGCCGTGGTGCACTAGCCCCATTCAGGCTGTGTTCACGCAGCCAACCCCAGTCCTCTCTGGGGTCTGACCTCCGAAGCCCGAGCCTCAGCTCCCAGCCCCTGTCCGCCCCAGTGGGTGAGCAGACAAGCCTCTCAGGCTGGTGAGTGCTGGTCGGCAGTGATTCTCTGTGCGGGAATCTCCCCGCTTTGCCCTCCGCACCTCCGTTGTAGTGCTCTCCTCTGCGGCTCCGAAGCTTCCTCCTCCGCTACCCGCAGTCTCTGCTCACGAAGGGGCTTCCTAGTGTGTGGAAACCTTTCCTCCTTCACGGCTCCCTCCCACTGGTGCAGGCCCTGTCCCTATCCTTTTCTCTCTGTTTATTCTTTTTTCTTTTGCCCTACCCAGGTACATGGGGAGTTTCTTGCCTTTGGGGAAGCCTGAGGTCTTCTGCCAGCGTTCAGTAGGTGTTCTGTAGGAGTTGTTCCATATGTAGATGTATTTCTGATGTGTTTGTGGGGAGGAAGGTGATCTACATGTCTTACTCCTCTGCTATCTTGAAGCGTCCTTATAGAGTTGTTTTAAATAAAAGGGAAAGAAAAATAAAATGAAGGATATGAGACATCATATTTTAGCTTAGCAATAAAGTAAAGCAATGCATATAGGCATTTTGTTTTTACTTTTTTAAATTGATAAGCTTCTCTTTATTTGATATTGTTCAGATACTTTTAGCCAAGACATCCCCTCCAGCACTGTCATGGCCAGTAATGAATGAATACATTCTATTCCTTCTTTGCAAATAAAAATGAGTTCAGGCACAAGAACTCACTGGTTTCTCCTAAAAATATTTGTCAGATCTTAGAAATGGTTACCAAAAGTCCTCTGCCAGTAGAAGGAGGAGAAATGGCAAAGGAATAAAAGTTTCCACCAAACAGTGACTGAAGCTTAGAAAATGTAGATATGTATTTTAGATTTCTTTGTTTTGGGAACATCAGTAGAACAAAAACTCCTCCACAAGTGATAAGAGTATATTTCATATTTCTTAAAAAAAAAAAACCTCATAAGGCCAAAGCGATAAAAGAAGCTTGTATTATCTTCATACTTTGCTCAAAACTCTTACTCCCAGTAAAAATTGGAATTTTGGCTTCTTTTATGTTTATAGTTGTCTCAAACTTCCCTGTTGCCCTTTCCATACAGGCAAAACATGTAATTTTTAAAAGATAAAATTAAATCTGTAAACAGCACAGAAGCTTGGAACGCACACCAAAAAAGTTTAAATCCTTATGTTTATAATTGGGGGAAAATAAAGTTTTGAGGTAAAGGAGGGTTATCTTTTTCTTCTTTATTTGAAACATCCAAAAGCTGTTTTGTTATTTATATACTCAGGATTGTTTTGTAGGCAGTTTGTTTGTCGTCATGTTATTCTTCACTTGTGGCAAGTTCACCTGGGAATTTTTGTTTGGGATAAATATCGCATCCATCCCCATTTGTCAGGTTTTGGGGTTCCTTTGCCCTATTACTCAATGTGTCTTTGCTCTTGGAAGTCAATTTAATCTAATATCAGACTGCCAAAACTACACACACATGCACACACACAGAACTTTCCAAGCCTGAACCCAGAGCTCTGACACAGGATAGCATAGTGTCATCATAGTATGGGTAAGTGGGTATCCTCTGGAACCATATTCCTGGTTCAGATTGTGGCTCTACAGCTTACTTCCTGTGTAATACTCACTTAAATGAGCTAACTCATCTGTGCCAGTTTCTTCTTCTATAAAATGGGAATAGTAACAATATGTAATTATTATTACTTTAAAAATTATTATTTATATCTATGAACCAGACCGATTCATAATGTGCCTCAACCTACTTTGCTGTTAAGGCAGCATTATTGTCAGAGTAAGACAACTCTTTGCATCCAGTTTCTAAAGCTGAAAGATTTATGATGACTATAAGCGAATATAATAGGCAAAAACTAAAAGCAATCTTTATAGTAATAGCTACCATTTGATTGACTATCTCTGTATGCCAGGTACTTAATGCAATCTGTGTTGCTTCTCATATTTCATAGCTGAAGTAACTATACCTTAGATAAACTATTTTAACTAAGGGCACACAGCTGGTAAGTGGGCAGAGTCAAAATCAAACCTGGGATGGCCTGAATCCAATGCCCATGCTCCTTCTACCATGCCATGTAATCCTGTATTAAACTATATATACTTATAATAAGGCTCCGTGAAATAATTCTGAAGCACATCCACCCACATAGGATTTTAGGTAGTCTGTTCCTCAGGATCCTCAGATCCTAGCCAGGCACTGTCAAAACTAACCCCTCACTGAGTCCTGTTCCTGACAACTGGTTGGGGCCCAAAGAGCTGGTGTTTGGAAGACAGGGGAAGAAGTGAAATTAAATCTCAAGTTTGAATTTTGAGGGGAAAAAGTGAATCTAAAGTATTGCATATTTCAAATGTGTGCATAAACTCCAAGTATCGTCCTGTGAAGGAGCCACCTGAACAATGTCCTGCCCCTGATTAGAAATGATCTGTTCTAATATGTAGATAATGAGCTTGCAGAGTCTAAGTAATCTTAAGTCTTCTGTCTAATGTTGCTTAGAACTTTCATGCAAAAATGGTGTGAAGATTTTATTAAAACAAAGCAATAAATTCCTTAGGTAACTTACAGAATGGTCACTTCATGGACTGCCAAAAATGAAGCAGTTTTGTGTTAATGTCATGAAGGATAAATTAAGTGAAAACAAAACAAGTTGACCATTAAAAGAAATGAATAATTTGGTCCCATGTGTGTATATGCATGTGTATACACACACACACACACACACACACACACACACACACACACGTACACATACTCATACTTACGCATGTATAGAACTTTGCCTCTCTCTAAACAGTATGTTACATGGTACATTAACAGGCTCTGGCTGAGTCCATTAAAATACTAAAGCCTGATTTTTCACAGGGTCATTACTATAATGGAGCAGATGACTAAGGAGCAAGCTCATAAGTAAAACGGATGATCTAGTTTAGCCAGTATTTATTTACTGAGCACCAACTAAATGCAGGCTCTGTTCTAGATGCCTGGGATACATGTGAACAAATCAGCCAAAGGTCCCTTTGGAGCTCACCTTCAAGTTTACAATCATGATCAATCATTGTAGACCAGCTTAAAATAAAATTACATGTGTATACTTCTGAGAATCCAGGAGTGGTGATAAGCCTGGAATTTAACAATTATTCATTCCCTTCCACCTTCACATTTTTGGAATGAAGTCAACGATTTAATCAATGCTCACTCTGGTAACGTTCTTGACTTGTGCTATCAGCTGTGTTCTGATCCCTGGACCCTGTCTCCTCTAAAGAAGCTGGAGGCAGCGTGCACTGAGAGCCCTTAGCTGGAGTATGGCGGCTGGTTAGCCTTTGCCCAGAGATATCCACAAGGGCAGGGCAGGGAGCAGCTATTTCTTCGTCTCTCGTAGAAAGTACAAATGCATTGGCAGAAAGCAGAATCACATTAAAAAGATAGAACAGACACAAAAATTATTATTATAAATGCATTCTTGGATTCTGCAGTACTCTCTATTAAGCCAAATGAGTCATCTCTTTCCTTTTTTCCTTTAAGGTGTCCAAATGTTGTGAAGAAGTAAGGGATTATGTTGAAGAAAGATCTGGGGAGGATCCATTAGTAAAGGGTATCCCAGAGGACAAAAATCCCTTCAAGGAGCTCAAAGGAGGCTGTGTGATTTCATAAAAAAAATTTTTTTTAATTCCATGGAATATCTTGAGCTTTAATGACATACTGTTTGGTCATATGTAATACTACTATTAAGCATGTACATGAATTTTTAAATTATAAATATGAGCATTTAATAAAATTTGGACTGTGATAATGCATAAGTCTATGCTTTTCTTAAAGTACTTAGCACAGAGTTTAACACATAATTGACAACAAATATTGATTGACCCATTTCTTTAACAATAATATGTTTTATAAATGAGTCTATATTATTCTGGATGCCAGCATATAGTTAATGTTTTATGTTTCTCCATTACCCTTTCAGCACTCTTAATTTCATGGTTAGACTTGTATTTTCCCCAACCTTTCACTTACTTAGAGAATTAAGAAATCTATTGTTTTGGTTCACAGAAAACCTATCTTGGCAGAATGTATGCTGTGAAGAGTTTTGTTGTTGATGTTCTGTTTTTTGTTTCCCTCTTTCAACCCCCAGTCAGCAGCAGTGGTTTTACCATAACCTCTTTCTGCATTCTTACCAATTCTACTTGTCACCAATGACATGACTTTTTCCCAGAATGCCAGTTGGATTAAGGGTTCAGTCTGTGGTCACGGAGCATGGTGGATTTAAGCAGCCCTCAAATAAAGGTCATGAGAAGCCAGAAAGGTCTGGCTCTGGCACTTCACTGCCTGCCTGACTTTGGATAAATTACTTAATCTCAGTTTCTTCTACTGTAGGATAGGGATAATAATGATCCAACCCCCTTTTTCATGGTGGTTAAATATTATACTAGGGTAACTACAGCACTTAGCATATTGTCTGACATGTAAGACCCAATAAGTGTTAACTAGTATTATTACTGGGAACAGAACTAGACAAAATACTTAGACTCCTGTAAGATGCATGCTATTCCATCCCCTCCCGCGGAGACTCACCAGTATAGTCCTTTTTTTCTGCAGCAGTGTAAGGGCAAGATGATAGGATAATAGCCATCACCTGCATCACCTTCCTAATCAGTTTCCTCCTGGCATCTTAACTGAGTTTTCATAAGCCAAATTTCACTACCTTTGTGCTAATGACTAAGAGATAACTTGCCTATGCTTCTGTAACAAATGACAAGTGTAAACTACCCCAACTCGGAAACTATTTTTGTTGTTAGTGTCTCTTTGTTGCTATCCCACATTTACAGTGCTGTTTTTGGATACATTAGTAATCAGAATACTCATAAATGTTAATTGATTGTCATCCTTTTAAAAACAAGATAAGGGCTTCCCTGGTGGTGCGGTGGTTGACAGTCCGCCTGCCGATGCGGGGGACACGGGTTCGTGCCCCGGTCCGGGAGGATCCCACATGCTGCGGAGCGGCTGGGCCCGAGAGCCATGGCCGCTGAGCCTGTGCGTCCGGAGCCTGTGCTCCGCAAAGGGAAAGGCCACAACAGTGAGAGGCCCGCGTACAGCAAAAAAAAAAAAAACCAATATAAGAGTTATCTATGATTGGGCCTGGAAGGGAATCTAAAGGTCGTCTCAGGTTTGGCTCCTAGCACAGTGCCCTCCTACTCTGGCCAGAGTAAATGTTCAGCAAAGATCTATTGACACTTGTCCAACCCCTTCATCTTGGAGTGGAGAAAATCGAGGATCAGAGAAATGAATTGGCAAATTTCTCAGGGCCAGATTCTGGATCTCTGGATGAATCGCTAGCAACACACTCCAACACATATCAAACTGTTACTGAGTCTAAGCGCATACTGCTTGCCGCACGACAGGCCAATAATCAAGAGATGAGTTCTTCGGGAAACAACTCTATTCAGAAAGCAATAAACAACTCTATTCAGAAAGCCAGCAAACTAAAAAAGATGGTGGGCTTGTGTCCCAAAGAACCATCTTGCCTGAGTTAGAATTCTGGCTTCTTTTATACTAAAAGGGGAGGGAGTAAAGTCAAACCTTTCCTGGTTCCCATCAGCCTCTGGAGGGGATGTATTCATTTCTTCCTCCCTGCCATCGTTCACAGGTGGGCCTGGTCAGAATGTTTCCTGTGAGCTAAACAAAGGTATTTTAGCTAAATGCATATTACCTAGGAGGTCAGGGTTCCCAAATATGGGCCGTTATGTATAATTTAAGCTTATAGGCAATATCCCTTTAGTGATTAACTTGTAATAGAATACAAAAGATTCTTCCCTATTACAAAACATGCTTTGTGTATTAAGGGATTCCAAGATAAACTACAGGAGTCTCGTCTTTTTTCCTCAGGAGAAGCTTCTTTCCCCTGTGTAAAATTACAAAAACCCTCTCCACCCGTACCCCCAGCACTCCCTATCTCCCTTTCCCACTCTAATTATCCTCCATAATACCCACCACCTTCTAGCATCCTATATGTTTTATCTATTTGTTTGTTTAATTGTTGTCTGTCTCTAGGAGCTTTTTCCATGTGCCATTTAATGTTTATTAAGTGTTCAATATATCTTTTTTTTTCGGATTAAAAAAATATGAAGTCTTGGCTTTGGCATTTAGTAACATGTATAGTCCTAACAACATTTCTACCTTTCATCTAACAACTGGAAATAGATTTGGGAGCCAGAAGATGCTACATTAAAACCCTGACTCATCCACTTTATAGCTGAGACCTTCAGATAAGTAATTTCAACACTTGAACTTTGTAAAATGGATTAAGGTGGATCCTTATGTGACTATATAAAATCATTTAGATAGGAGATAAACATATAGAAAAAAAGTAATAAATGTCTTCTATTATAATAAAACCTTTAGACTTCCTGTAGTCAACAGACTTAACTATTAAATAATCCCTGACGTGCCACCTCATTTTCTCACCTGGATTTAGTCATACTGAGCTCTCCACCCGAAATGTCCCTCCACTCCATCTCATTTCAGCCTTTTGAAATCCTACCCTTCTTCTGAGGCTGACTAAAAACTATCTCAGTCTCTCATTTCATTCCCAGCGTATATCTCTTAAGTCATTTAACATTACTTTGCTTTCTCTTACTCTAATTTATATGGTTGTCTTAGTATCAATGCTATACTGTAAATTTCCCAAGTCAGAAACTGTTCATCTTTGAAACTGCCATATCAACTAATAAGTTGTCTCTACAATTTAATTAACTTAATAAGTGTTCAATTAAAAGCAGGCAAGGGAGGTATTTTTTATATTGGATAACTCAGAATTCTTATTGGCTTAACTAATGATTAAATCAACCATAAGGTAAAATTCCTGTTGCTTAAAAAATACAGATTGCCAGCAGAAATTTGAATAAGATAAAAATTATAGGAAAGATGGTCCAGGTAGAAGGTAATAAAATCAGAATGTCCCTCAGCCTACACAGCTACAACTGGCAGTCAGTGACTCTGGGTTTTTTTCAGAAGTTGTTATTCCAGGGCCACCAGTGTACATATAGGTGAGTTTAAACTTTAGCAAGAAAAAAAAAAAAAACGCTCACTGTTATTTTAATTTGGATTGATTTGATTTTAGCCCAATTTCAAAACAAGGCTAATTTCAGACTTCCTAAATTCTTAAAAGAATATATTGCCACAAGGAAGACAGTAAACTGAGTAATGAAAAAGACCAATTATATGCAGTAGAAATTAAACTCTTATATGGACAGAATTGGTAAATCATTTTGATACGATGAGTTGTAAGTAATTGTTAATGAAAATTGGAACATCAGACCTGGTCATCTTGTGATTTCCTATTATTTTTATCTGGAAACGGAATCTTATAATAAATTGAACCAATATCAAATGAACCGAGTGCATCAAATGTGGGTTAAATATTTCCCTTAAAGAAACAATCCTTTTCATGGCCTAAACAGTCACCATTTACTTTATAAATTTTAGAAGAGCAGAATTTGGGAGGTAACCTAGTTTTATTTATATTACAGAACAGAGGCAGAAGGGATCTATGTCTTGAAAAACTCACAAGATAAAATAAAACCAGAACCCTGCTTTTTTGAGCTCATGTTATATTAAATCAACTCCAATAAAATTAACCTCAACATTTGCTTATAGACTTTTCTTTACATGGATTTTTAACAGCATACTTAATACATTAGAAAAATAGTCAAAGAGCTTTCCCTTTCTTTACATGCCAAGGTAAATATGTCATAGTCTTTGCTCTTTTATACTTTAAAAGTGAAAATAACCACATGGTTAATTTTTTTTTTTAATTTAGTAGATTCTTTAAAACATTTGTCAAGAGACAGTGGGCTAATAAAGGTTCATTTCTGATTACATCTGTCATCTTCATTGCAGAATGGTTTCTACACATACTATTTTGTAAAGTAACTTCATTAGAGGTAATATGTACAATATAAGTAAAAAGTTAACACAATTGGATACAACTAATAATGGATTTTAACATTTGTTTATCCAAAATATTTTGCTGATGAAATATGTCTTCGAGAATACACGAGAAATTGCTTACCATGGTTGCCCCCAGGAGTTGAAGTAGTGCTTAGGAATAGGGAGCTACATACGCTTGTATTTTGTTTTTTTGTTTTTTAAAGAAAAAAGTACCCATCATTTTACCATTTAAAACCAAACAACAGCAAAATGTTTTTCAGTGCCATGTGATCATGAGATGTCAGCATTTTCCAACTCAGTTTAATCAATTTACTTAATATGATATTATTAGCATGTGAATTATTTGATAAGAATAAATTTTTAAAATTATACTAATATGTATTTCATTTCTAATTTAAGTCTCATAATACTGTGGAAGAAGTTAAAGAACCATTTAAAGAACCATTATGGATTTATAAATATCACTGCATGCAACTGGATGATTTCACAGGGAAGAAATTTCAAGGCCAAAATAACTCTCTTCTTATGATTTGGAACAGATGAACATTTATTTGCTTAACCAACTTATTTAATTTGGGTGCTGAACTTATTTAATTCAGGCTACATTAACTTACTTTCACTAACTTATTTAAGCTAGTTTTAACCAACCTTTTAAATTTAAGCAATGGGGAAATTAAAAAAAAAATATCAGTTCTGGATGTGAGCTTTTTGTCTTGGCTCACTGCTTGCTAACTGGGAAAACTCCTGCAGCTGATCCAAGTTTTTTGAGCCTGGGAGATCCTGGAATGTGTGGTATTTCAAATACAGAAAATGAAGCTCCTAAATATTTTTCTTTGTGAAAGTGATGTGTCAGATGTAGATACATAAATACAATTAGAAATGAAATTCACCTTAGCTAATTCACCCCTCCCCTACCCCATGACATATCTCACAAACTAGAAAACCAAAATTCGGGAAGAAATAAGTGACTTTTCTAGTGATGGCCAGTGGCAGAGCAGGGTCTGCAACCCATGAGTACTCATCAAGGGGCTCATTGTTCTTTTCATTCTAATATATTTATTGAGGATAAGTGGGTGGAGCCTGGTGAGGAATTATGAGCAAACAAAAACCTCTGCTTACAAAACAGGGAACGGCTATGGTGTCTAAGGCCGAATACCCTGAAATATTCAGTTCCTGCCTCTACTCAACTTGAATTTGACTCTATAGGCAGGAGGTAATCTCTGGGGAGAAAGGAATATGTATCTGACTGCTTGGGATACTTTATTTTTTCTTCCTACATGCTTTATTTTTCTTCTAGTCTTTTGAGCATCATTAACAACATTTTAGATAGTCAAAGGGAAACCTTGTATTGCATGCAAACGTTTGTCACATCAGACATTGTTCCTGGCTTCACAAAGTAGCAGCTAGATGCATGTTGCTTTCCAGAAAGTGGAGTAACCAATACTAAGCGAATCCACTGCAAACATACAGGAAGATGCTTGAGCCAGAAATTCAAAACCCTCGGTGTCAAGTGTCACCCAAACCTTGACAGATGGGGAATGGAGAAATACTTTCTGGTAAGAACTTCAAGATTTCTGCTTCTGTCTTTTCTAGGATCATCCGCTTATACTTCGAGCATTACAAAACATTCCCCTGAAGAAAGAATAAAACTCTGTTGTTGAGGATGACAATTTATTAATGTCAGAAAATGGCCGTGCGAGTTATAAACAATATTCACATCCCGATGCCTTTTTTATTCCAAAACTTGTTAATCCACTTCAGGCATTTAACAGACTGGGTGTGTGTACATCAACAGATGTGATGGGCGTTTCTGTGATTACAGCTCAGTTTCATTTTCCTCTTGGGCCTTTTCTTAAGCGTCCACATTTCCCACAGTAAACATGTATGTAGCTGGAGGAAAGTTACATGCTGTATATTTTTGAAACACTTGGAGAAGTGAAGGGCCGTTATTTCCTGCCGGCTAGTGTCCTCCTTTTCTTGCTTCACAAACAAAACCCGGATGTGACTTGGGGGTAAAAAAATGGAACAAAAAGTAAAACTTTTGTTGTTTCTCCAGGAAAGTGGGCTCGCTCAACTCCAACCCTTTGGCCCCAGCCCAGGCCGGTCTCCCGCGGGCGTGGCAGGGTCGGGAGCCGGGGCGGGCCCGGCCAGCATCCCCGCGGGAGACCGCACAGCGCAGCGCGCAGCCTCTCTGCGTCCCTGGGCCCCCTCGCAAACTCAACCCTCCCCGGGCTCCCGGGGGCAGGCCTCCTGGGGTTGTGGAGATCTGAGAAAAAGAGCAGGGGTTTTAAGATCCTGGGACGCTAGGCAGGGCTGGCGTGAGGGGAAGTCGTCGGGGCGCTGGGGGAGGCTGTCACCTCCTGCGCTGGTCGGGTGCGCAGGCAACGTAGTTAGTTCGGGACGCGCCCTGGTTTGCGGCACGTCCAGCCGCCCCACTTCCACAGCCGCCCCTGCGCCCAGTCTGGGGCGAAAATGCCGGCCCTTCACATCGAAGATTTGCCAGAAAAGGAAAAGCTGAAGATGGAAGTTGAGCAACTTCGCAAAGAAGTCAAGTTGCAGAGACAACAGGTAAGTTGGATGTCCCAGAATATTTCCTTCTCTGAAATGAACCAAAGTCAGCTTTTCCTAGTTTGTTGCAGTAAAACAGTTTTTGGCTCGGGGGCTGGGGGGTGGGGGTTGGGGTTATAACTATATTTCTAGTTATTATTTTATGATTTGGGTTTTTGTTTTTGGTTTTTTTTTCCTTTTTTCTGCAGCTTCTTTTGAAGAAGGGCTTTGGTGGTGCTTGGGAACTGCCAGCTGATGTGGGGAAATCACAGGAGGTAAAGGAGAGAGCAAGGATCTCATGAGTAATTTTAAAGCCAAACGTTTGAGAATGAGGGGAACAGACAAGAAATTCTGCCTGCTGTTAGTTGGTTTTAAAAACTACTCAAGCTGTAGGGAAAAGACAGATGGCTACTTAGTTCCTTGATCTTTTTCATAATGGGAAAGAACGGTATTTAAAGGGTTTTTAAAAAAATCACAATGTAAGTCTTGAATTACCTAGTTTTGAGTTTCTTCAGGGCTCTCTAGGAAGTGTGTGATGAACAGTCCACTGGGGCTTGGGAGCAAAACATTACAGTATCTGTCTTTATTTATTTATAAATCTCATCCCTTTATAATTTCCACTTTATGTTTTGTAAGTGTGTGCAATGAACTAATACCTATACAGTAGTATCTGTATTTATTTATGAACAAATAATTATACTGCATACAAAAGTTCTTTTTTGTGATCATGATTAGAAATTTTAGAGACCACTGAAGTGGATTACAAATTCTGTTAGAACATATGTCCCAGTGTTCAGAAGTCTCCACTGAAATTTGTTGGAGACTTTGTAATTTTTACTTTAAGTTTTTACTGGGAATACAGGCCTTCGTTTCTTCCCTTTTTCCTCAATCAGGCAACCTGTAGTCCAGGAATAGGTTTTTGGATAGATAATTTTTTAAGGGAAAAATAGTCCTTTCTCCCCAACAAGAAACATAGTCCCTTCTCCCCAGCAAGAAAAATTTAAACTGATTTTATTTCTCTATGGTCTAATACTAGAAAAAGGTAAGGAAAAAATGGAAAGGAAGTAGGTATGGTTAACACGTTCACTTACCTTCCTTCTCTAGTTATGGTAAATCTGTTCATAACAAGAGTCTTGTTACTCAGAAGGCACATTTTGAGTGATGTTTGGAATGTGCAGGCTTTTTTGTGTTTTACTCTTTACACATTTCTTTTCTCAAATTTAATCTGTAACTTCCAAATCCCTAGTCTTCCAGGATTTTGAAGTTCACAGTCCTTTTTGTACATGTTGAAAGTTTCTGTGGCTTATTAATACTGCTGTGTTTAAAGGAAAAACCAAAGTTACAGGACCCAGTGCATAGGATTGTTTCTTGAAACTTTAAGGGATCCATTCTGTGGATGGCAAAGCCCACAGTTTGGCACCTGTTGATCACTTAGATTTTTTTCACGCATTGAACCTCAGAGGTTACAAATTAAACAGAGTTGCATATATTGAAGTAAAGCATTGTCTGTGCCAAGTTGAAATATCTTAATATTTGGTATCACTATACAGAACTCATAGGGAAAAAAAGAGACAAGTGTCTTCCAGTTATCAAGCTTCAAATTAGAAATTGGGCAGGGGCCTGGATGCAGCTGACTGTGTGGAAGTTAAGGGTATCATTCATTAGCCTTTCCTCCCTGCCAGCTCCCTCCACTCCTTAGCACACACCCTGCTGGATTGGCTTTCCAGTTCCAGAAACCCCAAGTCTGTGCCAGAGGGAGAGAAAACTTCAGGGATAACCTTAGAGGGTAGAGGGAGAGGCATCTACGTCCTAATAAGATTCCAGCATTTTATTATGCACTTTGAATTATAGAGTCTCAGTGCTAGAAAAACATTATGGCTCTTAGAGATCATTCAACCCACTCACTTTTAAGGATTAAAAAACCTGAATCCTGAGGAGGCTAACCAGCCTTTTATTTAAGACTCCAGAGATAATGATAGAGCAGTTATTAAAACACTAAAACACATATCTTCTTGATGCCCAGTCCACTATTTTGTCAATAAATTGTTCACTTCTGAGCTGTGTACTCTGCTCAGGCCAAGGATACAAAATTCACAGGTTGAATTCTGGCTCTAACTAGTTGTTGTTCAAACATATCCTCTTGACTGTGGAAGGAAATGCATCAGAGAAGTCATTATTCACTTCTGGAGGTTACACATCTTTTTGGAAACCTAATGAAGAAGCCTCTCTAAGAACAGATACAATTTGGGGAAACATGAGTCTTATCCACAAATGTCTCTGTGGCCACAGAGCCCAGCTTATGGACACTTACATCATCACCTCTGAGAATTCACTTAAAATGCCTGCACAATGAATGTCAGCAATGATTGACAGCAAATGTTACCTGAGAGAATGGTACTTGTAAAGATTTGTAAAGATTTTATTTTGCCACATTTTAACTGTATCACCTAGGCCTCCACCCTGACGTGCCAAGAATCTTTGAGGTGTGGGAGTAAAACACTAAACTTTTTATTTTTAAAAAATTTTAATTGTGGTATAATAGACATGAAACATTATGTTAATTTTAGACATATAACATAGTGATTTGATATGTGTATATATTGCAAAATGATATATTTTTGGCTAGTTTAGAATCTCATCTTTTAATAATTTCTAGTTTATATTTTATGATTATACATGATGTATTAACATAGTAGTAACTGCACTTAGGTATAAGTAAATAATTATGTACATTTTGGGATACATATGCAAACATTTTTTAGTGATCAACATTAAAACAGTTTGAAGATTACTAATCTAGATTACAAAATCAATGGGAACATTTGCCTAGTTTTAAGAGGACTCCACTGGAATTTTCTGGAACTTCTCTAATTTTTACTTCAAATTTCTTACTACTAATGCAGGCCTTCATTAAGACAGTAATCCTTTTTTTTTTTTTCTTGTTTATTCCCCTCCCTTTTTTAAAAATCAGTCTTACAAAGTGTCTCTTTTGAATGGAGTTTCTGAAGAAACTATTCAATCCTTCCTCCATTCAGAAAAAGTTTAAACTACTTACATAAACACAAGCCTCAGTTAAGTCTACTAAGCCTCCGATAAGTCTTTTCTTATGATCAATTCTGAGCAGAAACATGGGGTGGGGATGGGGGTGACTTTTGGACAACATTAGCCTCTCCGGAGTCAGACTTTCTCCAATGCTTCTATCATTTTATGAAATTGCAGAACCTGGCACATACCCAGTAAGTGAGACTTTTTGTAGGTCACACCCCAAAACATTTGGGGAGTATCTACTATTGCATCTGTTCTTTAGCATGCAAAATTGAAAGTGGAGTACGTTTCAGTTCCTAAAATATGGTGGACACGTCATAATTGTATTTCAGCAGAGGAAGGAAATCATGAGGCATAGTGGATAGAAAATGCTGGTGGTAATTTTTTTTCTTTTAGCAGCTTTATTGGAGCATAATTGCTTTACAATGGTGTGTTAGTTGCTGCTGTATAACAAAGTGAATCATCTATACATATACATATATCCCCATATCTCCTTCCTCTTGTGTCTCCCTCCCACCTTCTCTATCCCACCTCTCTAGGTGGTCACAAAGCACCGAGCTGATCTCCCTGTGCTATGCGGCTGCTTCCCACTAGCTATCTACTTTACATTTGGTAGTGTACATATGTCCATGCCACTCTCTCACTTGGTCCCAGTTTACCCTTCCCCCTCCCCGTGTCCTCAAGTCCATTTGGAGGTAATTTTTTTAATACAGTGACTTTCAAACTTTTTTGACCCTGACCATAGTAAGAAATATATTTTACATAGACTATATCATTCATATATATTATATAGGCTCTGTGCTGTACTCTAATATTTTTATTCTATTCTGTTTCATTTAAAAACTTCTGGTTGTACCCAACTATATTAATTTCACTGAAGGGTGGTGACAAAGTTTGAACAATCCTGACCTGATTCATTCTTTCTTTCCTTTCTTTTTCTCCTTAAGGTGTCTAAATGTTCTGAAGAAATAAAGAACTATATTGAAGAACGTTCTGGAGAAGATCCTCTGGTGAAAGGAATTCCAGAAGACAAGAATCCCTTTAAAGAAAAAGGCAGCTGCATTATTTCATAAATAACTCTGGGGAGAAACTTCCTCCTCAGTGGAAGAAGTAGTTTGTTGTAGTTTTCTGAAATAAAACCGACGTGCCTTTTAAAGAAGGAACAACAAAATTTAAAGGAGACTTTCTTAAGTGCTCACAGAGATATGGTTTTGCCTGAAAGCTATGTGCTTCTCATCTTGCGCACTACACACCCCTTTTAAGAGGACAGAGAGTATCAAATGTACGATTATGGGAATAAGGACATCACTTGTGCATGACTCACCTCTTTCAGTATATTGCTTGATGCCTCAAATAAAGTTTTATCTCTGGAAAATGAGTGTGGGTGATTTAAGAAGTTGTTTTGGGGGATTTTTTTTGTTTGGTTGGTTTTTTTGCATTACCTTTTCTACTTCTCCCATAACCTTTTGGGTGTTTGGGACCTGTATCTAAAGATTAGGTGGTTTGATAAATCAGGTCTCAGATCCAGCTCTCTCTGCTTCAAATCTCAGGAGGTTTACAGCACTGAGTTCTGACTCCTGGAATGTTTTCATCTAACATTAACTATTAGGGAACTGAGTGAGCAGAGTTCCTAAAGTTGATGGAGTCAGATTATTTGAGTCAGGAACCAGGCCAAGCCACGTCTACACTAGCACTTCCCGGTTTATCGTCATACAGATTTTGTTCAGAGTGTTTCTAAGATAGTGGCCTGGAGAAAGGGAGTGGGCTGGGAATCAGGAGGACCCCCTGGGGGCCAGCACTGGTCTGTCCTTCCGCAGGGAGCTGCATCTCCAACGTGATTGCCAGGCCTTGGCATGGCGACCCTCCAGTTCTGTGGCATTGGGCACTGGCACAGATGCTTAGCTCTGCGCCTATGCCTACCAGCCTCTTCCAGCAGGCCCGGGCCAAGCTCGCCTCCTTTATTTCTCCAAAGGGACAAATTAACCTTTTGCCACTTTCTAAAATTAGCTTGCCTTATTTCTCATTGCTTCGTTGGAATTCTTCACGTATTCTGGCCACTCATCCTTTGCTGGTGAAAGGCGGTGTGAATACTTTCTGCCGATTCACAGCTTAACTTTTCACCATGGGATCCTAGCTACAGAAGTTTTAGCCTGAGGATGCAGCACGCCAAAGTATATGGCCCGGCCCCAAAGATATCTCAGAAAAGCTGTGGACCAAGATTGTAAGGGTTCTGCTGGGTATGTAGGTGTGGAATGTATGGTCAGGCCACTCAAAATGGCTGCTCCCTTGCTCTGTGTACATCCGCTGCCAGACCAGGGCCTGCTTCACCTACACCCTAAGCAGGGTACTGACTGACCTTCCTATGTCCTTGCCCCAGGCCCCAGCTGGTGATTGTTATCAGCAAAGGGGTTGTGAGGGGCGTGCCCCTCTACTGGTTTCCCTGGTAACTAATGAGCCGGCCTGACGTCAATTCCCCTATAACTGGTAACCTCTCCCAGCACACCCTCCACCGGCCCCTCCCCACACGCCCTTCCCCGGAGCGAAGATTCCTGCCATCGCGTCCTGCCTGCAGTCCGCAGTATCCGGTGAGGTGTCACTCCAGGACCTTGCTTCAGACATGTAAGCTCCCCCGTTCTTTAAACCATTGATGTCTCTGTTGCTGGAAAAAAACAAACAAAAAAACCAACAACAAAGTATATGGCCTGCTCAAGTCTTTCATGAAGGCACCGGCAGCACGACCTCAAAGAAAAGGACCTTTCTTCCTTTCTTTGAGCATTTTCCCCCTCTCCCTCTGTTTTTTTGGATGCAAATTGCGCCAGGTTAAAGTGAAAAGAAAGACAAGCAAAACCGTGACAGGTTAGCTCCAGCTGAAATGGGTTTAGTTACTAACTTGCCCTGCAATTTTCAGTGTGGCATGGAAGCCCAGGTTTCTCCTCAAGGAGGCCTTTTCTCCTGCTTATATGCATAGGTGTACCTTATTAAACCAGAGAGGTGCCAGTGACCTCTAGTAGCTTCCTAAAGTATGTCAGCATCCTGCTTCCGAAATTACCTTCCTTCCCCTCTCAGAGAAGGAACAAGATACCCCAGGCCTTTGAAAGAGCAGGTTATAGCAAACCAAGAGCTGGAACGATTTCCTTCAGTTTCCTGCGTTTTTTCCAAGTGTTGACGTCAATTGGGATTACTGGGAGCCCAGGGATAATTTTATCACAAAGCATGATCAACTCCACGGTAGAGTTTAAAAAAGTAAAGATATTTTTTCCAACAACCATAGAACAATTAGTATTGGGGATGTATTGCTATTATTAGTTATTTAACATTTAAGGTGGCATGGGATTAGTACCTTGGTGCTTGAAAAGTTTTACTTTAATGAGCTGTTTCATTTTTTTCAAGTCATAAGGTTTTCTTCTGTTGTATAGGGAAGCAAACATCTGGTATTCTGGTTATTGGGAAGGTAGGTCAAATCATTTGTTTCCTTCAGGGAGGGCCAAGTCAGCACCTGTATCCCCTAACTTCTTGAGAGTTGTGGCTTACAAGGCTGATCCTGAATTTCTGTGAGTCACATTCACCTATTCAGTCATGTATGCCTCCAAGTCCTAGCGTTTGCTTTTCATGTACTTTCAACCGTATGACAAATTAGTCAGCCCACTTCAGTTTTTTCCTTAATAAATATCCAATCTCACAGATGTTTCTACTAAATCTAATTATGTTTTTTTCTCACTGTTTCATCATAGTAAATCAGCAAACCTGTAGAATTGTAATAAAATCCTCTTGATTTTAGAGTGTTCAGCTGCTAAAAATGTATTAGCTTACATTAGGAAGAAAATGAAAAAATATGGTAACTGTGTATTTGGATATATTGTAAAAGTAACCTTCAGTAAGTGGGAATTTGTTAAGTAGAATTTAAATCATGGGTTTAATTTCTTCCCACATATCTAGTTCTGTAATCATTCAGTATCTGATTAAAGAGTTACTGTGCTTTGTGCTTTGAGACTTAGATTCTATGAACTCATATTAGCAAAATTGGTTTTTCTATTTCTAGGCAGAATTAACAGTATGAAGCTTGCCCATACTTGGTATTTCAAGACAATTTATTTTGTATATTGGTTGCAAACTGGTATCTCATTATTGTCTAAATTTGCACTTCCTTGATTTCCTGTGATTTTTGCAGTCAGATTTTCATGTACCCGTTGACCATCTTCACCTATTTCACTCTCTCAACACCCCACCTCTAGCAACCACCAGTTTCCTGTATAAATGAGTTTGCTTTTCTTTTCTTTTCCTTTTTTTTTTAGATTCCACATATACGTGAGATCATATGGTATTTATCTTTGTCTGTGTGACTTATATCACTAAACATAATACCCTCAAGGTCCATCCATGTTGTTACATGGTAGGATTTCTTTCCTTTGATATGGCTGAATAATAATTTCATTGTATATCTATAACACAGTTTCTTCATCCATTCATCCATCAGTGGACACTTAGATTGTTTCCATATCTTGCCTATTGTAAATAATGATGCAATGAACATAGGAATGCATATATTTTTAGAAGCTTATGTTTTCATTTTCTTTGGATAAATACCCAGAAGTGGAATTGCTGGATCATATGGCTATTCCATTTTAAATTTTTGATGAAGCTCTGTACTATTTGCACCAATTTACATTCCCACCAACAGTGCACAAGGTTCCCTTTTTCTCCACATCCTCGCCAACAGTTGTTGCTGGTCTTTTGGATAATAGCCATTCTAACAGGTGTAGGTGATATATCAGTGTGGTTTTGATTTGCATTTGCCTGATGATTAGTCATGTTGAGCACATTATATTATACCTATTTGCATCTGCTTTTATTTGTTTAAATAAACTTTGGATGTTTGTACAGGGAACTAATAAAAATTGCTACCTATTAGGGCCAATGTTGTGTACAGTCAGGTGGGAAAGGATGAGATGGAGATTTCTCATTGTATATTTTTGTATAAAGTTTTGATTTGGGGATCTTGCAAATATATTATCTAGTTTAAAAATAAAAGTAATTTAAAAATAGAGCAAAATTCATATTTCTATGTATAGCCTTTTGAAAGTAAGTATAATTGGGTATTAATATCATATGAATCAGTAATAAGTTTTGTATAGTTTACAGGATATGACTAATCATCATAGAGTTTGATCTGTTAAGCTTATCCCACCAAGTAAGACAAATATATTGAGTCAGTAATAGTTATACTCCACCTTTATCTCTTCTAATTGAGTCTTAGAAGGATGATGATCAATGAGAAGTAAGCCCCTGTTTCTATTAGAACAGTCTAGGAGAGCAGGGACCAGTGAGAAGATATCTTTGATTTAATAGAAGGAGTGGGAAGATCACAGAAGGAAAGTGGTGGGGGCCCTCTCCTGTTAGGGTGAAACCTCATACCGTACTCTGTGCATTGAGCTGTCCTAACCAGGGAAGACCAGGACATCCTCAGCACCTTTTCCAGTCAAGCTACACTCAATCTGAAGGGAGGAATCCACAGACCATTAAAAACCATTCACTGACACTGGGAGAATGTAGAGCCTCACTGATGCCATTGCTTCCTTTTCCTTTTGGCTCACACACGCATTAAACGATGACCTCTTTTTCTTTGAACAAAGAATAAAATCTAATATTAAAGAGTACATAATTTCATTGAACATGAAAATGGACGGGGAGGGATTAAAATAGGTGGATTATAAATTTCAGAAATTGGCTCCAAAGTTATTGTGCAAAAGTTACACTTAAGGAAATAGATCCTTGTAAAATTCTAGTCATGAAAAATAATCCATATTAACAAATATGTAAAGGTATGTATGCATTTATTTATTCAACAACAAAAATATTTGGAGCTCCCTCTATGTACAGGGCACTGCTTTAGGCCTAAAGGGTACAGTATTGAATTAGATAAAACCCTTAAGATCATGGAATTTACAGAAATTATACTTACTCAGATATAGGTGGAAATGACAGAGTATATTATGATCTCTAAGGATAAGCAGGAAAGTATGTTTTGTATTTTTCAGTGGTGATGCTGATGATGGCATGATGATGATTACATTTAAATAATTATTATTAATTAATTATTTATTTATTTTTGGCTGTGTTGGATCTTTGTTGCTGTGTGTGGGCTTTCTCTATTTACGGCGAGCTGGGACTGCTCTTCATTGTGGTGTGCAGACTTCTCACTACAGTGGCTTCTCTTGTTTCAGGGCACGGGCTCTAGACACGCAGGCTTCAGTAGTTGTGGCATGCGGGGGCTCAGTAGTTGTGGCTTGCAAGCTCTAGAGCACAGGCCCAGTAGTTGTGGCGCACGGGCTTAGTTGCTCTGTGGCATGTGGGATCTTCCCAGACCAGGACTCAAACCCGTGTCCCCTGCATTATGATTATGATGATGGTGATAAATGATGATGATGCTGATAGCTTATATATATGAAGTGCTTAATATTTGTCTGACACTGGAGTAAGCTTTTTACATAGATCATGTCTTTTAATTCTCACAAGTACCTTATGTATTGGGTAAATAATTCACTCAAAATCATATAGCTAGTGTAACTAGCAAAACAGAGACTGTGCCTTAAACATTATGCAATCGTACTCTCTTTTAGAAGCCAAAACATATTCAGAGTGAAAAGAATTATTAGCTCAAGAATTTTCCGAGGTGGCTTTTGGTATATGCATAGCCAGCTACTATAGCCTCAGAAATTTTTGCCCTGTGTATGACATAGAGTTTTATCGTCACTTATTTTAATTGTTTACATTTGTTGGTTAGTTGGTTGGTTGATTTTTTTTGTAATCACAGCCTAGCATAACAATTTTAACTTATCAAAGGGGTGAATTTTGTTTTGTTAAAATCATATCACAACTCTGAATTATTATAACAGTGATGAATTCTAATTATACAATCAAATAGCTTTGCTCTTTTGCTGAATAATATAATGTCTCTGTTTAGTACCAGAATTTATCTGATAGAAGCTACATGAATTATGGTAGAGTGCCAAGAAGAGATAAATCAGACTCTATAAAGACTTTCTTGCAAATACCAAAATTATTAGTGATACCCCTGGAGAACTGATACCCCTAAAGAACAGGTACCAAAGAATCTTTTCAAAGAAGTCATCAAATTCAGTCTCTGTAAACTGAGTTTTCTTTAGTAAAGGTAGCCATAGGTTTTAGCTTGTGTCATCTCAACCTTTCCTTACAGCCAGCCTGAGACAGACGAAGTAAATGACCTACATCACAGAGTTGTTTTGGGAATTAATGGGTCTGATTGTCTAGGTTGTGAGTAGAGCTCCTTAAATTCATAAAAAGTCCTCATGTATTGATGATGATCAGTATTTATCAGCAAACACCCTCAAATCCCATTTGGAAATAATTCGATTAAATATAAATATATAAAGAATTATCCATCCTACAGACCTGGCGTAGTTACTCCGACTTTCACAGCTCTGATGGGCACAATACAGAGAAGGAAGGGGAAGGAGTTGGTCTTGCCTTGTTGGGTGTTTTGGAATAGTATTAAAGCCTGGGTGTGTCTCAATCTAAGGGAGACAAGAAAGGAGAGAAACATTTAAAGCGATATTAAATATTTTGAAAACATCATCTAAAAACTCTGATAAATACTGATATAGTTCACTGATTACTTAAGAACAGTTCAAAGACCATTGTTGCTAAATGTTTCCTTTTTATAATTAAAGTCATGTATTAATGAGGAACATACAACAAGGATGCACTTGCTCTTTAATTGCCCATGTCCAGACTTGCCTTTCCTTTTATTGTTTTAAGTAATTGTTGAAAGATTGGGTTTTCAACTGATTCTTATCTACATATATTATTTTAATATAAAAACAGATATAAGATAGAATAAATTAATATTTGGACTTTTCCATTTGGAGCAGGGAGTAATTCAAACATTTAAAAACCATTCATTTTAATTTGATTTGACAAACGGATTAAGGGCCTGTAAACATGATACTCTATGGACAAGTTCTGCCAACATTTTGCCTGCATTCTAGGAATTGGCAGTCGAGACAAGTGGTGGTGACAGTTATCGAGTTTACTTAATGAAGCCAATTTTATGTGCAAAGTGTAAGTGGATTAAGTGTCCGAGAAAAGGAGGGGTAATAAGTGAATGATGAGGGTAAACCTAGGACGTTTTCTACCTTTTCTTCTGGGAACATTTCATGGAAAGAGACACAGTAGCATAAGTGAAGGAAAAGAATTTGTGGTATTAAACTAAGAAAGAGGAATTCCACTTACTGAGTTCAGCTTGGCCAACTAAGAAGGCATTTATCAAATTTATATCGCAAGGACAGGAGGAACTTATAGTTAATTGGGTACACTGTCATTGATAGAAAGTCTTTAAAAATGCTTTTCAGTTATTGTGGGCAACAAACTACCCCAATCCAGTGACTTAAAACAATGCATTTATTATTGTTTCTGAGTTCACCAGTCAATCTATCTGGGCCTGGCTCTGTTGATCTTGGTGGGTGTCACTGATTCATCTGTAGTCAGTTGATGGATCAGCTCCGGGCTGACTAGTCAGTGGGTTTCGGCTAGGGGTTGGCTGTGGCAAAGTTGGTGACTTTCATCCTTTAATAGACTTGCCTGGGCTTGTTGTCATAGTACAGCAGGGTTCTAAGAGAGTGGAAGCAAAAACAGTGTCTTAAGGCCTAGGGAAAGAACAAGCACACCATCACTTCCACTCTGTTCAGTTGAGCGAAGCAAGACACAAGACAAACTCAGATTCAAAGGAAAGGACAATAGATGCCCCCTCTTGAATGAGGGAGCTTCAGAGTCACGTGGTAAAGGGCACAGATACAAAGAAGAGCGGAAAGTTGGGGATATTTCACCATCTACCTGCATCATTGGGTGAGGATCTTGGTCTCAGTTTAGGACCGTGGAAGCCAACAGGAATAGCCTAGGGATACAGGGGAAAAGCAGCTCCAATAGAATAAACTAGAAGGTTTTGGTGCTAAAAGCAAAACATGGGCATGTTTAGGGCACAGACTCAGGCAGTAATTTAAAAAGGTGGGAAGGGGAAGATTAGAAATCTGTATCAAAATGAATTTGAGAGTTTCAGTAACTTGACAAACCTTCACAGCTAGTGTGGCAAAGCTGAATGGCACTAAGGAGAAAATGAGCAGCCTCTTGAAAATTAATTTTACTAAATCTGTTTACAGACACACCAATTTCTGGAAAGCGGAAGGTTACGGGTTTTGACTATGTCCTTTTCGCACCTTAGGTTAGAGAGTAGAAAGGACCCCTGCGACTTGATCACCTCTTCAAGCAGAGGGGCTCATTTTCAATAGGGTCAAACCCCGTGAAGTCACAAGCTTTTATTTCTGTTCCCAACACTGGTCAGTCAGTCTGGTGAGGCCAAAAGCCAATCCTGCTAATATTTCAGTCCACTCCTAGCTCACCCTCTGGGGAAGCCTGCATTTTTTTTCTCGTCTCTTCCTAATACTCAGTCTTAGAGGGCTGAGATGAGAGAGATGTCCAGAGTGAATTGGGGGTACTCCTCTCCTCCCAAATTTGCTCTTGTTTTAACTCTTCTGAACATTTCGTCTGAATGTGGACTTTAGAGGGACCCCTACTGACATTTCTTTGGGTGTATGTGTTGGAATTTTTTTTCTTGGTACATTTCTCTTATGAAGGCTGAACTTCTCTTTGATACTGATCAGTATTTCTCTGGCTTCTGACATCTTTTATGGTGCCAGATGTTTCTCACATAACTTCTCATACTTTGCTGTAGTTAAAAGGGTGCAGGTTATCTAGAAGGGAAGGAGTTTGCAGATGCTTTTTGAATAGCGAGTAGCACAATCACACATTTGAGAACACAAAAATCATGAGCTTAAACTATCCCCTGGAATCTAATATTTGTGTTATTATCATGTATTTGTACAAACTACAAAATGGGTAAGTTTATGAATTTGTCATATATTGGAACGGATATAAGGCAATATCATAAATGTATTTTCCCGAGGTCACAAATCATAATACTACACTAGATCAGGGGTCGTCAGACTTTTTCTGTAAAGGGCCAGGTGGTAAATATTTTAGCCTTCGCATGCAGTACTATCTCTGTGGCAACTACTCCAATGTTATTTTTATAAAAATAAGCAGCAGGCTGTATTTGGCCCACAGGGCCCTGCTCTGAATCACTGTCTTTCAAACTGCACGTTAAGGCCCATTAGTGGTCAATTTAGTGGTAAGTTACCAATATTGTTAATAAAATAAATTCAAACAAACTAGAATATCAGCTTACATTCCGTATAGTAAAAGGGTATTTGTCTTATGAAACACGTGTATGTTGAAATCAACATGTAAAATTCATTTCTTTTTGTAGGTTCCAGTCAACAAAACTTTGAAGGTTGCTGGTCTAGAGTGTTAGAACTGGAAGTCCAGCTTTTGATAGTATAAAGAATTTAACCTCATCCAAAGAGAGGTCTGGCCTTTCCCTACCTACCTCTGGGGGTGATCTCTAAGCCCTCTGAATGTCCTGCCTGATAAGAGTGTCTGTTTACCTGGGGACTTTGGGCCATGTCAGACAGTCTAATGGTGTGACTTATGGGGAATCTTTGAGTCACGTGGTATCAGCTTGATCTCTGGAGAGGCTGGAGACAGGCCAGCCTCTCCAGAGATGGGGGCAGTTGATCATGGAGCCCCAACAAAGATTCTGCATATGAAGGCTTTGGTGAGTTTCCCTGCTTGGCAGTACCCAATGCATGTCACACACTGTTTCTGAGAGAGCAGTGTTGGCCGTGATTCCACTGGGAGAAGGCAATTGGAAATCTGGAACTTTCCTAGACTCTGCCCCGTGCATCAATTTCCGTGGCTGATTTTACTCTGTCTCTTTAGCTGTAATGAACTGTAACTGTGAGTGTAACAGCTTTCAGTGAGTTCTGTGAGTTCTTCTAGCAAATTACTGACTCTAAGGGTGGTCTTGGGGACTCCTGAACTTGTAATTAGCATCAGAAGTGAGGGAGGTTTTGTGGACTGTGTCTTTCTAAATTCTCAGATGAGGAAACCATGGGCTAATGACATTTATAAGGGCTGTACAGCTAAGTAGTAGCAAGGCCACAGTGAGAGTATCAGCTCTGTAAGTCTCCTTATTCAGAGGCTTCTTCCTATTCCTGTGTCATTTCTGCTAACAAATGCTAACATTTGTTGAGTTTTTCTGACTTTATGCTAAGGGCTTGCTACACATTAAGTCATTTAATCCTCACAAGGGCCCTATAACATTTGTACTAGGATTAGCCCCATTTTACGGTGACAAAACTATGGCTTGGAGAGCTTAGGTACATTTTCCAGGGTCATACAGGTTTTTTGTTTTTTTGGGTTTTTTTGTGGTACGCGAGCCTCTCACTGTTGTGGCCTCTCCCGTTGTGGAGCACAGGCTCCAGACGCACAGACTCAGCGGCCATGGCTCATGGGCCCAGCCGCTCCGCGGCATGTGGAATCTTCCCGGACTGGGGCACGAACCCGTGTCCCCTGCATCAGCAGGCGGACTCTCAACCACTGTGCCACCAGGGAAGCCCCATACAGGTTTTAAATGGTGAAACCAGCACTCAAAGCCAGAGACTCTGATTCCACCTGAATCTCATTGCTCAGTATTGTTTCCTTGGATGTTGTACATTCCATTCTCTAGAGATGCTGATTTTACTTCACAAGAAACCACCTAGTTACCTGGTAGATATGTACATAACAAAGAACTGAATCATATACATCTTCAGTATTTAGTACACGGCACAGTTAACCCTTAATAAACACAGGTTGATAATGAATGAGGATAAAAGATGTAGGGTCTTGGGTTAGAATCCCATGTATCTTCCTGGTTTCCCACATTGTTGTTGGCATATTGGTTTTCTTCCTCTCCATCTTTTCCTCCTCTCCCTTCTCTTGTCTCTCTCTCTCTCTCTCTCTGTCATAACTTGCAATATACATAAGCATGTGCGAATGAGTTTTAGGAGTTAATCAACCTTCTAAAATTTAATTTAAAATGCTGTTGTATATGCTTCCCCCACCTCCTACCCCCTTTGGTAAGACAATCTACTATTTTCATCTCAAAAGTGTCAATAAGCCAAAAAACGGTTAGGATTCTTTACCTTGACAGGGAGGTTGCTTATATAATCCATATGAAAGGTCTGCCTTCAGTTTAGACCCTGTTACTGTTTCACTGCGTTGGAGGCTTGGAGCCCAGTCCCGTGTGCCCTCTGCTGAGCCCTGCCTACCTTCCATTCTGCGGTAATCAAACGGACCCATCTTCTCAATTGTTTCCTTCCCGTGGCTTTCTCCATTATCACAATCACTCAGAGACTTCTCCTCCTTTCACCGGTTTTCCTTCATGGGCCGAGGGCTCCCCACTGCCATTTCCTGACCACCACCGGACTGCCTTCACTCACCCACGTTCGAAGTTCAAGCTGCTCTCTTTTGCCATCCTCTCTCCCTGCGTGTAGTCACCTGCTAGCCTTGCTTCTTCCTTGATGACATCAGAGACCTTGCCTCCACCCTTCCCCCTAGTCTCCCGCCAACCTAAGATGATGAGGTGACTTTTGACACTCCCACCTTAGAATTTCTCAATCTCCTTAACCCCAGTGATTACAATACTAGTATTGCCCATGATACCCTTCCATTATACAGGCCTACTTTGTGCCATGCCATTTAAGGTATTCAAATACTAGTATTTTTGTTGGTATGTTACCAGTTTGGGATATTAATAATTTCTATCTTGAACTATGCCCAGAAAGTATTAAAAATATGAACAAAATAACACTGTACTTTTTAATGCAAAATCAATCCATGGTGTTAAAAGTCAAGATTGTTGTTGCTGTTAGGGGCACGGCATGACTGAAAGGGGGACAGGAAGAAGGCTTCTGGAATGCTGGGTATAGGTTGAGGTCCCTAATTACACAATTGTTTTCACTTTGTGAAAATTTTTTGTGCTGTATACTCTTTATGATATGTACTCTTTTTGCCATCACATAGCAAATATGTGATACCTCTTAAGCTATCTAAAAGGTATTGTTTTTGTCTTCATTCTAATTTCTCAGGTTACTAGTGAGTTGAGAATCTGATGTTTTAGTCGTTTGGGGTTCCCCAAAGACAGTTTGTCCCATGCTTCCTGAGGTCCATGAGAGGCTCTTAAAAACGTGCGGGGAGAGACACTAAGAAGGAGGAGTGTGGCAGGGGGATTGTAGGAGTTGAAGAGAGCAATGAAGGGTGGGAGGTCATTACCTTGTCTAACTCCCAGACTGTCTCTCAGGCTGATTACTGATGCACTTCACTCTCCTTCTCTTCTTACTCTAAGCCTGCTGCATTGTCAGGGGCCTGACCTCTGGTGCTCTTAGATGATTTATTTAAACCAGGACCTTATTCCTCAATCACGGAAGCCACAAGGTCAAAGAGACTTCAGGCCTGAACCCTGACCCTCTTTCAGACGCAGCAGCATCTGGGGCAGAATGTACAATGTAATGGCAACTACGCGCTGCTTTGTGAAAAATTACCAACTGAAATATCAGAACGCCAGTATTGTTCTTTTGCTGCAGGATTGCAGTCACTACTTTGTTTCCTTCATCTTTTCTTTCACGTAATCTCTGCCAGCACTGGCTTATCTTAAAATTCTTTCCCCTTCAATCCCAAACGTGTGAATTTTTCAGGCCTTCGTCTTTCTTTCTCTCCCTTATAGAAATCTTGCTGTTCATCCACCTTCTCCTCTATAGTCCCTCTACTTTTCCCAATATTTTTTCCCCACATTTTGAACTTGTTTGCCTCTATCCAGCCGGGCCCAGGTAGTCACCCATTTTAAGCATCATACTTGTATTACTCTGACATCAGATAATTTCATACCGTCCTTTAAGAGTTGGACAAAAATCACTCAGCCCTCCTGTTGTAGGCCCCGTGGGAAGTCGATCCCCATGTATGTGAATTCCCGAGGCTTACTTTCTCAAGTCACCTCTGGTTCTGCGTTCTACCCAATTATCCCTCCAGCTCCCTCACATTCCACTTTGGGCCAATATTCTCTTCTCTGAGTCTTTTCTTCATTTCCCCAAAACATTTCTCCCAGGGCGTTTCTTTTTTTTCTTTTTTTTTTTTTTTTGCGGTACACAGGCCTCTCACCGTTGTGGCCTCTCCCCTTGCAGAGCACAGGCTCTGGACGCGCAGGCTCAGCGGTCATGGCTCACGGGCCCAGCCGCTCCGCGGCATGTGGGATCCTCCTGGACGGGGACCCGAACCCGTGTCCCCTGCATTGGCAGGTGGACTCTCAACCACTGCGCCACCAGGGAAGCCCTCCCAGGACATTTCTGTATGTAGCAAATATTATCCATGACTTGAGTGAAGAGGAGTTTATAAGATAAAAGAAGAAACAATCTCAAGTGAAGTATCAGGTATCTCTGGTACTGTCTTTCCACCATATTTCTCTCCAAGCCTTGCTATCCAGTTTCCCGGATGATGACGAGGTGTGGAGAAACCCTGACTAATTTTGGCAAAGCCCTTTGCCGCAGTGGGGTTCTTTTACTTCTCGCCTGGATTCTCCACTACATCGGTTGCCAACTTTCTGTCTTTTCTTCAAGAGTCCAGGCTTATCTCAACTGACCATCTTGCTGGCAAATGTCCTACCATCTTATTCAGGAGGAGAGTTTGAGAATAGCAGATGTACACTCCCCTACTTTTTCTCCTTTCTGCATGAGAATGTGTCAGATTCATCCTTCTTGATCCCTTTCTTTTCTGATGGAGAAGCAAATATTTCCCCTTTTTTGCTAAGCCTATCTTCTTGAGCTCTGTTATCCCTGGATCTCCTAGGACCTAAGTCTATAAAGTATGCCATATCTTAGATTTTTCTTTCTCTCCCCTGATGGGTTTCTTCTTTTCTGCCTAAAAGTGTGACTTGGATTCTCTACCCAAATTGATTAACAACAATCATAATAGTAAAACTTTACTAAGAGGAGAAACTTGCCCTTGTTCCTGCTTCCTGTCAGAGCAATACTCTCCCTGCTTTTATTCAGTTTCCCACTTTCTAGAGCATTGCCTGTATCATTTGCCTGACTCCATTCCTTACCAGTTACTCATTCTTTGAGTAATCTTTGAAATCTTGCAATTTCATTTCCATTCTCACTAACCACTTTCTCCACATGACTTTCTTTTTTTTTGAAATATGTTTCTGTTTTATGAAAATAAGTGCAACTTGTGAAAAGTGAAAGAAAAAATACTTTGATAAGCCCGAAGTCTTCTCTTCTATACACATACTTGTTCTGAAAATTCAAGATGAAACAACTTCCCTATGTCGAATCAAAACTGCCAGGCATTGAACCTTCTCTAGGCACTAGACAAATCTTACGCTTTCTCAATTCAAATCAGAAGAAAGGTATAAACTCAACTCCTATCCTCCAGGCTCACCTGTGACTTTTACTCTAGGTAGACCATAATGAATCACATGTTTAACTGGATACCTGAAATGTTGCATAGAAGGTCATTCCTTTCCAATTCACTTTTTTTTTTAACAGGTACTTGTTGGTTATCTTTTTTTTTTTAAACATCTTTATTGGAGTATAATTGCTTTACAATGGTGTGTTAGTTTCTGCTTTATAACAAAGTGAATCAGCTATACATATACATATGTCCCTTTTTTTTTAACATCTTTATTGGAGTATAATTGCTTTACAATGGTGTGTTAGCTTCTGCTTTATAACAAAGTGAATCAGGTATACATATATCCCCATATCTCCTCCCTTTTGTGTCTCCCTCCCACCCTCTCTATCCCACCCCTCTAGGTGGTCACAAAGCACTGAGCTGATCTCCCTGTGCTATGTGGCTGCTTCCCACTAGCTAGTTGTTTTACATTTGGTAGTATATATTAGTCCATGCCACTCTCACTTCATCCCAGCTTACCCTCCCCGCCCCCCGTGTCCTTAAGTCCATTCTCTATGTCTACATCTTTATTCCTGTCCTGCCCTTAGGTTCTTCATAACCATTGTTTCTTTTTTTTTTTTTTAGATTCAATATATATGTGTTAGCATACGGTATTTGTCTTTCTCTTTCTGACTTACTTCACTCTGTATGACAGACTCTAGGTCCATCCACCTCACTACAAATAACTCAATTTCGTTTCTTTTTATGGCTGAGTAATATTCCATTGTATATATGTGCCATATCTTCTTTATCCATTCATCCGATGATGGACACTTAGGTTGCTTCCATGTCCTGGCTATTGTAAATAGAGCTGCAATGAACATTGTGGAACCTGACTCTTTTTGAATTATGGTTTTCTCAGGGTATATGCCCAGTAGTGGGATTGCTGGGTCATGTGGTAGTTCTGTTTTTAGTTTTTTAAGGAACCTCTATACTGTTCTCCATAGTGGCTGTATCAATTTACATTCCCACCAAAAGTGCAAGAGGATTCCCTTTTCTCCACACCCTCTCCAGCATTTATTGTTTGTAGATTTTTTGATGATGGCCATTCTGACTGGTGTGAGGTGATACCTCATTGTAGTTTTGATTTGCATTTCTCTAATGATTAGTGATGTTGAGCATTCTTTCATGTGTGTGTTGGCAATCTGTATGTCTTCTTTGGAGAAATGTCTGTTTAGGTCTTCCGCCCATTTTTTGATTGGGTTGTTTGTTTTTTTGATATTGAGCTGCATGAGCTGCTTGTATCTCCACATGACTTTCCAACTGCCAAATCCAGGGCATTTAAATTCTCATCCCTCGTGACCTTCTCTATCATTGGAATCTGCTTTACACTCAAAGTCCTTTCCTCCTTTGATCTTGAAATCTCACCCGTCATGCTCCTCCAGCTGCCTCTGCCTCTTGGAGCTTTTCCAGCTTCTTTATTAGCAACTCTTTCCAGGCTCTTATACACAGACATGCCATGACCCCTGCCTTTCACACCTCTCTCTCTACGCCTCTTCATGAGGAATCTCACTAGTGATCCAATAATACACTTTCTTTTTCAAAAGCCTTCAATGGCCCTATATTATCTGCTGATAGAAGTAGAAACTACTCAGCTTGGCTTCAAAGTTCCACACCACACATTTTGAATCCACCATGTTATATTTTCCTCTCATTGTTTTTCTGTATATACCTATCCAGGGGACCGCTGGCTGATAGCTAAGTAAGCCTTAAGCTTTTCTGTCTCCCAGTCATTACATATGCCGTTTACTCTGTCTGAAACCCTGTATTCCCTCCCTATCTCTCCCCTGTCCAGGGAGCCCCAAGGCTAGAATGCAGGCTGAGCAAGGGTTCAGCCTGGGTTATTAAAATAAGAAACTTGCTTAACAACTAGCCTTTCTTAATATATTATTCTTAAAGAACAAGTTAGCTTTTTCTCTCTCTAATCTCTTAAATAACTCTCCACTTTCAGAAGAGAAAAAATGTAAATTCTGTTCTATTTTTGGAAGATATTAGAAAGCAAGTCTATTCTTCTATGGATTAAGAATTTGAGTAGAAAAAAATAGCATTTTTTAGGTAAGAAAGGTAAAATACCATTAGAATGATGTTCCTCTTGTTTTTGTTTCATTTTGTTTTCTATTTGAATTGCACATTTTGCTGTGTGCCAGAGCATTGAACTCTGTATTACAGGGGAGGCCGTGGGTGCTGTACAGTTCATGACTGTGTCAGGGACAGCATACTCATACTGTTGGCTGGTTTGGCTTAGACAGTAGGAAACATCTGGTAGTTTCCTGATATTTATCAAGACAGAACTGTGTTTCCTTTAAAAACAGCTTCACATGAACAATGTACTACATAATAGCAGAGGAATTTTATAACACAAGTATAGAAAACAAGAATGCAACTATTAAGTATAGAGCTTAGTTTCAACAGTGCTAACCAAAAAGTTAACTATACTCAAGAAATGTATCAATATTTATATTCTTAGTAACATATCTTTGCTAAAATGATGGACCTTCTGATTTTCTTTCCTGTAGCTAACTTCTACCTCCCATTAAATTGAGACATTGAAGCAAATGAACAGGACTGTGCTGTCCCAACCATACCCTCCCTGCCTTCTTCCCAGGGCCCCTGACCAATATTTACATGATAGGGGCTGGCACTATAGAAGGTGTTTTGTCATGGTGATTCCACCAGCCCTGCCTCATCTGCAGAGACCTCCCTCTACACAGAGATGCTGCTGCTCTCCTCCCTCTCTGCCATCCTCTCTTGCTTCATCCCACTGAAAAGAGTACCTCTTGAAAGCTTTTTGATCCAGAATAGTATTCTTTCTACTGAAAAGAATATCAGACAACCAATCTTGGATGGTGGTGCAAATTTTGGTTGTATGTATATTTTTTAAATGTAAAGTTCAAATGTGTTACAAGCCAATCCCAGATGAATTTGGGAGGAAGAAACAGACTTGAAATCTGAAACAGTTTAGAAAAATGAGTGAGGTCTGGTATTTCTGCTTGAATTTTGCAGGTTTCAAAACCTGGGTTCCAAAGTCCACATCTTTCAGCTAAGGAATCTTAAAGTGGATGACTTTGCCTAACATTTCTACTTTCCTATAAACCTGTGATGAATATCTAAATGCTGTCTTGCTTCTGATCTGTACACCAGAAGATTAGACTAAATAATAGTTATGGTTCCAGAGTTAGCAAATATATCAACCCTCTGTGCTTGGCCCAAAGTAGGCATTGCTAATCAATCACAGGACACTCTCCTGCTGAGCTAGAACAGGTTTCATAATCCTTTCCAATAGCACTGCAGGTTTACTAATCAATTGGAATTGATGTGACAGATTAAATCTATTTGCTTTCCCAGGGTCAAACTTTTCTAAACATAACAGATACAACAATTGTTTGGGCAAAACTCATTAATCACTTTTCAAAAGAAATATTAAAAAACTATCTTGGCAGCCCCTCTTTTCTGTTTTGTACGTGGCCATTTTAGGAGATGAATAACTGCAGGTGATCTGATTCTTCCCTTATCTTTCTTTTCCAACAGTGCCCTAAAACTTTATCTCATCCAGACTCCTGAGTACCTCATTCTCAGGTCCTCACAACTGAGCTATTTTTGCCAAAACCTCTCCAATAATTGCCCCTCCACACTGTATAAATGTGCTGTCAGGTTTTCCTTAGCCTAAAGCAAGCAAGCAAAAACATAAATTTTCCCCAGTTTGACTCTCTCCTTAGACTAGTATCCTGTAACTTTTTTCTTCCTTTAACCACAACATTGTTCAAAGACTGAGCTGCTTTCATCAATCTCTTCCTAATCCCTTGCAAGGGAATTTGCCATGTCCTTTCCTCTCCCTGTGGCTCCTCAGAAGCATTCTTGACGTGCTTCCTTTCCTTGGCTTCTCTGGCCCTGCACAAATTACATTCATCTTTGCTTGTCTTTTATTTGTTTGTTTGTTTCCTTCCTTAACGTTTTATATACCTCCCAAGATTTTAACCTTGACTTTCTTCTCTTCCATTTCTCTACTTATGCTTCTCTTTGGAAAACTCAGCTGTGAAATTTTCAGCTCCCATCTCTTGGTGTGTGACTTTTAAATTAATAAGAACACCCCAGGCCTCTTTCCAAGATGCTAGATCCGTGTTTTCAAATCGCCTTCTAAGCGTTAAATAGTGACTCCCTTTTTGTGATTACTTTCAACCTTCAGGAGAGTTTTCAGCCTGAATTTTCATCTGCTGCATGTCCCGCATATCACATTTTGTTGCTGTCTTTCAGTATGTTTTCTGGGCCCATTCTTCCAGTTGTCATTGTCAGCTTTTTTTTTTAATAAATAAATTCATTTATTTACTTATTTATTTATTTATTTTTGGCTGTGTTGGGTCTTCGTTGCTGTGCGTGGGCTTTCTTTAGTTGCGGTGAGCGGGGGCTACTCTTCGTTGCGGTGCGTGGGCTTCTTATTGTCGTGGCTTCTCTTGTTGTGGAGCACAGGCTCTGGGCGCAAGGGCTTCAGTAGTTGTGGTGCATGGGCTCGGTAGTTGTGGCTTGCAGGCTCTAGAGTGCAGGCTCAGTAGTTGTGGCGCATGGGCTTAGTTGCTCCACGGCGTGTGGGATCTTCCTGGGCCAGAGCTCGAACCCGTGTCCCCTGCATTGACAGGCAGATTCTTAGCCACTGCACCACCAGGGAAGCCCTGTCATTGTCATCTTGATTGAGGCCTTTATCACCCCAAAACAGGAAACCTAAAATAGTTATATCCCAATTTCATGTTCCAGCTTCTACAGTCTCTTTCCCTAAAGCCACCCTGCATAAGACCCTGAGGTTTGTCATCTTAACCACTGTTTTGATACCATATGACCCTCACTGAAAACCATCATGGGAATACTCTTATCTTTTGAGTGGGGCCTGGGCTCCTTATCTGACAGCCCAGTGCCTCTGTGACCCTATTTTTAAAGCTTGTGCTCATGTCAAGCAGGTTACTTGCCAATTTCAAAATTCACCTTGATCTTTTCTTAAGAATTTATGCCTTTGTTTTGCCATTTTCAATATCTGGAATAATTTCCTCTACTTCTGTATTCCACCTGGTAAAATTCTCCTCAACCTTTAACACCCAAGTTAACTTCCATATTCAACTTGAAGTAGAGGTGTAGTTGAGTCTAGGTGGAATGCTGACCAAGAAAAAATAAGGAGGCAGTTGGGAGACATCTTAGGAGGTACATGAGATTTACGTCCAATCTAGACATATGGATGGTAACTAAACCATGGAATTGCTTAGGGGGAAGCATGAAAGCAGAAAAGAGCCTAGGTTTGGTCCGGAGGAAAGTCAAGAATTACTTCCAGGGTAGAAGAGATAGAGCGTGTAAAGGACACCAAGAAACTATGGCCAAACATAGGGGAAAAGCCAGGAGAAGAAAGTGTCTTAAGAAGGAGATATATTCAACATCGTCAGATGCTACTGAGAAATCAAATAAGATGAAAACCTAAAAAAAAAATTCCATTTAGTAACACGGAGGTCACTAGGGACCTTGATGAAAGCTGTTTTGGTGGAAGTGGTGGGCGTTCAAGCCAAATTAGAGTGCTGACTGGTGATGATGAAATGAGAATTGGAAACAGCAAAATATGCACAATGTTGTTGACGAGTCTGTTGTAGCTGAAGGGGAATGAGTGATTAGGTAAGAGTTTTAGTTTTTTTTCTCTGAGAGAGGCTTGAGAGAGCTTAAAAGCAATTGAAAATATTCAGGCTTAAGGGAAAATTAGAAACTATTGCAGAGAAAAAAATTTTTGATTGTGTAAAGTTCCTGGGAAGGTGGGAGAGGGTAGCCTCTCAGTCACAGCTGGGAGATTTTGAATTTTACAGGGAGGAGGACCATCTCCTCTCTTGCCAAAAGAGAGAGTGGAGATGGGTGAAGAGAGAAGGAATGTTTGGTGATTTAGAGATGGAGGAAATGTTACCTGATGGCACCTCCTTTCCCTCTGAGAGACTAGGTAGTATGAACTACTGACACCAAGGACAATGTGGAAAGTAGCAGGGATGGAAGCTCCAGGAAAATGGAAAAGGTTTAAAATAGTCACTGCTGAGTAATGTGACTGCAGAATTATATGGGGGGAAAAAAAGTTATTAGAATGCCAACAATGAATATAAGCAAGTAGAGAATCAATAAGTGGGTTTATCCAAGACTGGTATTTTGCAAGACCCATGAGATCAAAATATAAGGACATAAATATATTATTGAAATGTTGGATAATGGAATATCTCCATTCTATTTAAGAGGAAAACAAAGAGAAACAGAGGCTAGTATATTTTTTAAAAAGGAGTTGTAAATGGATTGCTGGTCCTGAGGAGAGGCAAGAAGGGTCTCGGATATCTTATCTGATTACCCAGCTAGAAGCTCTCTTCAAGCAACCCCACTTAATCACAGTTGTTGATAGGCTAAACATAAGTGGAAAGAATAACGTCATCCACCATGTACCACCATATTTCAGTATGGTGTCCTAGCTTCCTGATGTGTGCTGAGAGCACAGTAGACATAGCCACACACTTGACCTTGCTCATGATAGGTGCTCAGTAAATATTTGTTGAATGAGTGAATAAAGGAAGCAAGGAAGGAAAGAAGAGAAAGTAAGGACAATATACTTTAGTTTGGCCTTGAGTCACAGCTTATTTTGTCAGCACACGTCTTACTGATGCCACTTCCTTTTCTTGCTACTTTAAGAGTTAGTGGAAGGTATTTTAGTCTTTTACTGATCAGAAGATTGAAGCATTAGATTGAATCACTCAAACTAGCAAAGCAAATGTTTTATTTGTTCATTAAACATACTTGCGGGATTTCTTAGTCTTCACAACATGAGGCCGAAAGTTGTGAAATTTTCCGGTAATTACGATTCTATCTAGAGAGCAAGTCTGGGAATGAGTCATCAGCCTGTCTGGACAGCATCAGACCATTACTTACGTGCATAGACCCTGTGGCTATGCCTGCAGCTGACTCTGAATGGTAACTGCTTTTCCAATTCTTTTTAGTTTCCTTCTTTAAGAAGAAAACAATTGGACGTAACAGGAAAGAACTACATTGAACATCACCATTAAGAGAATGTCTTTTTGACTTTGCTGCTGGTGACATGAATGCTCTTCTTATTAGACTAATAATTAGCTATCTGCTAAAATATGAATTTTCATTTTTACCTCTGAATCCGTAAAGAATACAAGTAAATCTGATTTACTTCCTTTATATATTTTATTATGATTGTACTGATATCTTTCAGTCCAGCCTATCTTAAATTTATTTTACCCTTTTTCGTATTAAGGATATTTCATGTAGTGTCAAAGTGGTTAGTGAAAAGTTTAAAATTTCTTAAAAATAAACAACTGTAAACTAGATTGTGCATGCTATTTCTTTTTTAAAAAATTTATTTATTTATTTTTGGCTGCATTGGGTCTTCGTTGCTGCTCACGGGCTTTCTCTAGTTGCGGTGAGTGGGGGCTACTCTTAGTCGCGGTGTGTGGGCTTCTCATTTTGGTAGTTTATCTTGTTGTGGAGCACGGGCTCTCGGCATGCAGGCTTCAGTAGTTGTGGCACGTGGGCTCAGTAGTTGTGGCGCACGGGCTTAGTCGCTCCACGGCACGTGGTATCTTCCCGGACCGGGGCTCAAACCCGTGTCCCCTGCATTGGCAGGTGGATTCTTAACCACAGCGCCACCAGGGAAGTCCTGTAGTGCTACGTCAATGACAGTTCAGAGTCAATATCTGTTGTTTTATTACTGAATTAAATGAATTTATCACTTGCCCAGATAATGTCTGACCATTAAAGTAGCAGATCTATTTTACGGAACATATCAAAGTTTGTGCACATAATGCCTAATGGACTCATTGAGGTTAAAAATATTATGTCCTAGGGGTTTGCTCTCTCCCCCCCGTCCCATTACTAATTCTTCATCATAGGAATCATCATCGTCGTCATCAGGCACCTCAAGGCCGCTGCCGTCACCAGCAGGTGATGTTGATTGCCTTCTTTTATAAAGGCCTCATGACAAAAGTGATGTAATATACAACCCCTCAAAAGGACAAATTCTCCCCAGTGCTTTTTTGCTGTCAGCTAATTATCAGGAGGTTTCCAGAGTTCTAAAGAAGAGTTAGTGTGCTGTGCTATAAAGGGAATGAGGAAAGGATTTGGAGTCAGAGTGGTTTAGATTCCAATCCTGGATGTACTCTGCGTTTGCTTGATTTTGAGAAGACTATTTTGGCTTCTTTAATCTCAGTCTCCTCATTTGTAAATCAGGGATAAGAGTAGCTACATGATATGGTTCATTCATTCATCTATTTCTTAGGTATCTATTCTATGCCCTGGGAGCCAGGTAAATAGTTGGTGGCTTTGTGAAACCTATGATTTAATAAAGACTTTAAGCAAGCGATTTCAATTTGAGTGGCAGTACATGAGTTGTTGAAGAGCTAGAAGTCTGGAGTCAGTCTACCTGGGTTCAAAACTTTACCACTTACTAGCGACGGCACTTTAAATTGCCTAGTCTCACGTTGACTCAGTCTGCTTATCCATAAAATGGGGGTAATATTAGTATCATATCACAGGGCTGTAGTGAGGATATAAATTATTATGGATAAAGGTGGGTTTCTTTTTCCTTCTGATGAGAGAACTGAAGTTCAGTGAGTGTGAAATAGGAGTTAGGAGTAATTCATAACTCTTAAGATAACCTCTTAAGAAAGAAAACCTCTTACCCTTCTGGCACCTAAAGAGAAGCAGAGAGATATTGCACTTCTTTAAATTGGTTTTTGATTTTTAATGTCTGTATTGGGAAACATTATGGGACACTAAGGTCCAGTTGGAACTACTGTGCCACCACTACATGCATGTGCTTTAGTGATATCTGATGCTGCAAGTAAAGTCCCAGCTGCTTTCAGGTGGACACGTAAACCAGGAAAAGATGAAAGGAACCCTGACGTGCAGAACACATAAAATACGAACAGGCTCACTCTCTCTCAGAAATGCACATAGTCACACCATCAGAAACTTGTATTTTTGCTGTAAAGCTTTTCAGTCAGTGAAAATAGGAAGGCATTATCCATTCTTTAGAAAGGAAGAAAAGAGTAATAATGTTTAAAAATAATTTTATGACCAAAAAAATCTCTTTTCCTGTACTAAAGTGTTTAGAACATGATTAAATTTCAAAACCAAATATAATGAGAATTTAAAAAAATGTAGGGATCCAAGAACAACAACAAAAAAAGAACATCTACTGAACATCTAATTTTTGGCAGGATAAAAGTTAACATTATATCATAAATTTTCATAACATGTAGTTACTTGTAGCATTTCTGGCAAGGCAAAATAGAGACCTGTGTAATTATTTATTTTTGTAAACTCTTTTGTAGTGCTTACTTTGTACCAAGCACTGTTCCAGAAGCTTTATGACTAATGTTCCACAATTGAGTAGGAAGTTAGCATTGGTTTTTTGTAGACTCCTTTGATTAAATTTATGATTTCTCTTCTACTCCCACTTTGATGGGAAATCCTTAACATTAATGGGTATAAATTTTTGTCAGATGCTTTGTCTGCATCTATTAAATGGATCATATAACATTTCTCTTTCATTTTGTTAATATGCACGGTTGATTTTCTATTGTCAATCCAACTTAGCATTCCTGGGATAAATCTCATTGGTCATGATGTATTATCTTTTTTATATGCTGTTGGATTAAATTATCTAATATTTTGCTAACGTTTTGAATGTATGAGTTCATGAGGGATATTGGTCTATAGTTTTCTTTTTTTTTTTTTTTTTTTTGCGGTACACGGGCCTCTCACTGTTGTGGCATCTCCCGTTGCGGAGCACAGGCTCTGGACGCGAACGCTCAGCGGCCATGGCTCACGGGCCCAGCCACTCCGCGGCATGTGGGATCTTCCCGGACCGGGGCACGAACCCGTGTCCCCTGCATTGGCAGGCGG
Organism: Phocoena sinus; assembly: GCF_008692025.1. NCBI lineage: Eukaryota > Metazoa > Chordata > Mammalia > Artiodactyla > Phocoenidae > Phocoena > Phocoena sinus. The sequence goes on from NC_045771.1 coordinate 57,884,229, forward strand.
ACTCTCAACCACTGCGCCACCAGGGAAGCCCTGGTCTATAGTTTTCTTCTCCTATAATGTCTCTGTCAGGTCGGTATCAGGCTTAGGCTGGTCTCCTGAAATGAGTTCAAAACTGTTCCACTTTCCTTCGTTTTCTGAAAATGTCCATGTTGCATTGCTATTATTTCATTCTGCATATTTAACGGCATTAACGAGTGGAGATAGCCGAACCTTATGTTATCTTTATTCACGGTAGTGAATTCCATTTTTTTGGTATAGTGGTTCTTAAGTTTTAGCATGTACCACAATCACCTGGCAGGCTTGTTAAACCCCAAATTGCTGAGCCCCCTTCCAAGATTCTGTGGGTATAGCGTGAGGCCCCAAATTTGCATTTCCCCTAAGTTCCCTGGAGCTACTGCTGCTGCGCCCTTTGAGAACCGCTGCTTGAGTGACGAGAGGGCCATCGATCCTAAGCTGCTGCTGCTGGCCCATAGGAATGGTTACTTTAAAGTCCCAGTCTGATCATTTTACACCTGTTCCATGCCTGGGTTTTCATCTATTGACTGTTGATTCTTGACAAGGTGTTTTCTTGCTTTTTCATGCATCGTGTAATATTTTTTTATTGAATGCTGGTCATTGTGCGTAAAAGACGTGGTGTGGGGTATGGAGTGTTGGAGAATTTTGGTCAGTTCTTCTCACACTCAGACACAAAAGGTCTTAAGTTTCCTGCATCTCGTTGTGGGTCCCTCTCAGCTCTCCTGCCCCTCCCTCTGGGATAGACCATCACTGCCTCATATTTGATGCAAGGCCCAGACTGCAGGAGGCTTTTTCCTGGCTCTCCCGCTCTACTCTCTGACTTAACCCTGCTTCCCAGTGGAGAGGGTGAGGGTTGTCTCTCTCAGTCCTTCTTTACGCCCTTAATGAGGCTTTGCATTGGCCGCGGTGGTGACTTGTGGGACCTAACATGCCTGGCTGTGTTCACAGGATGGATCTCAGGCAATACGATGGCGTGAATTTTTGCGTATAATATATGCATATATAGGATTATTTTTAAATGCTTGAGATATTGGGAAACTACACTCATTTGACAAGAACACCCCCCTTATGGGAAGAATAGGAAAGGGGAAAGGAGTTGTGTCTAGAATTGAGACACTTAAACCAGGGAGGGACTGGCTGGCTTCAGTGGGTTATAGGAGCCTGACATCAGTGCTATCCAAATGAAACAAACACGAAAATCTCACTTAAGAGAGAAATAGAAAATTGGATAGAGATGGGAGGGGCAAGATCTTGAGGGAGAGTGTGCCTTTAAAAGGCATAGGGCTGTTGGACCAGGTAAAACATTTTGTTTTTTTAATTTATTACGTGTGAGTCATGGCCAGATTCTCGGACTCAAAGCAGCACTCACTGGAGATGTCACAGATAGTATTGTGATTGAATCGATTCAGGAGCCCTGAACTAACAATAGGGGCATTCCACATCCCTGCAAGGCAGTGCCAACTGTAACAGTGTATAACATGGTGTTCTTGATCAAAACTGCTTCAATAGGTTAAAAAATGCCTCACATTTGCTCACAAATTATAATTCTTACAACAGCCCTATAAAGTAGGAGTTACTAATCACATTTTACACATTAAAACAAACACATTACCAGGAAAGGAAACTATAAATAAAACAAAAAGACAATACTCAGAATGGGAGAAAATATTTGCAAACGAATCAACAGACAAAGGCTTAATCTTCAAAATATATAAACAGCTTGTGCAGCTCGATATTAAAAAAAAACAACCCAATCAAAAAATGGGCAGAAGACCTAAATAGACATTTCTCCAAAGAAGACATACAGATGGCCAAGAGGCACATGAAAAGCTGCTCAACATCACTAATTATTAGAGAAATGCAAATCAAAACTACAGTGAGGTATCACCTCACACCAGTCAGAATGGGCATCATCAGAAAATCTACAGACAACAAATGCTGGAGAGGGTGTGGAGAAAAGGGAACCCTCTTGCACTGTTGGTGGGAATGCAAACTGATACAGCCACTATGGAGCACAGTATGGAGGTTCCTTAAGAAACTAAAAATAGAATTACCATATGATCTGGCAATCCCACTACTGGGCATATATGCCAACCATAACTGAAACAGACACATGCACCCCGATGTTCACTGCAGCACTATTTACAATAGCCAGGTCATGGAAGCAACGTAAATGCTCATCGACAGACGAATGGATAAAGAAGATGTGGTACATATATACAATGGAATATTACTCAGCCATAAAAAGGAACAAAACTGGGTCATTTGTAGAGACGTGGATGGACCTAGAGACTATCATACAGAGTGAAGTAAGTCAGAAGAGAAAAACAAATATCGTATATTAACGCATATATGTGGAATCTAGAAAAGTGGTACAGATTAACCAGTTTGCAAGGCAGAAATAGAGACACAGATGTAGAGAACAAGTGAATGGACACCAAGAGGGGAAAGTGGGGAGGGGAGGTTGTGGGATGAATTGAGGACTGGGATTGACTTGTATAAACTAATATGTATAAAACATAACTAATAACCTGCTGTACAAAAAATAAATAAATTAAATTAAATTTAAAAATTCAATAAAACAAAAACACATTACAACAAAAATGGAGGGTCTTCAGTATACATACCATATCCAAGCACAAATAACCAGTGTAAGACCAAAAAAACCTTTATAGCAAAAGACTTTATAGCAAGATGAGTTAGCTTAACTCTTATGTTTTTTCTCCTTTGCCACCATTGTTTCTTTGCAGGCTTCAGATGTCCTAGATTGGACACTTCCACTTTATACTAATATCATTTATCTTTATAGTTTTGCATTTCCTTTGCTTATTATTATTTTTAAAGAACTCAGCTTTTTATTGAACGTGCTACTAAAGGTTTAGTCAAAAAGACCAAAGCGCATGTCATCCTCAGACTCTTCAGATTCTTCTTTCTTTGCTTCCACTTTCTTCTCCTCAGCTGGGTCAGCAGTAGTGGAGGGGGCAGGACCTCCTGCTGGCGTAGCACCAGCTGCTGGGGCAGGTCCACCTGCCCCCACATTGCAGATGAGGCTCCCAATGTTGACATTGGCCAAAGCCTTTGCAAACAAGCCTGGCCAGAAAGGTTCAACATTTACACCGGCTGCTTTAATGAGGGCATTGATCTTATCCTCCGTGACTGTCACCTCATCATCGTGTAGGATGAGGGCCGAGTAGATGCAGGCGAGCTCCGAGATGGAGGCCATGGTGCGGGCGAGGGCTAGGCAGGGTCTGCCGGGCGTGGTGCTAGTCGCCGGATGAAGTGAGGGCCTCACCCCAACGCAGCCTTAGCTTCCTCGGAAGGACCGAGCACCTTAGCAGAAGCTGAGGAAAAGTTCCTTTGCTTATTTTTGTTGTTTTGAAGAATGATTCATTTTGGAAGTTACATCCTGGCTTGTCTGCACTGAGGAGAGAAAGGAAAGGGAGCTGGTTTGTCCACGCTGTGCCCACGGATGCTCACCTAGTGCTAGGCTGGACCATTGAGAGATGCTGCAAGCCCTGTGGGGTGAGGCATTGATTAAGAAATTCTTCCTGGAGAATGCATGGGACAAAAAGGACTGCTCTTTCTTCCCCTACCCAGGGCTAGTCTCCTGCAAAAGCACATGTGAAAATGGTTGAAAAGGATCCAGTGCTATTAAAGTGTGCCAGATACTACATTTTTAGCGTAGCTCCCAGTTCAGTCTAAAAAAGAGCATAGTGTGGTTTATACATAACACAGAGTCCCTTAAAAACAAAAGAAAATTTGACTATAGCAGAGAAAACCTAAACGCTGTGCACTGAATGAAGCTTAGACCCTGGGTGAGGTACTTTTAGGCTCTCAGCAAACGGAAATAATTTGATTTTTATAGTGGTGATATGAAAATACATAGCCCTCTGAAAGAAAGCAAAGTAGAAAATTTTATTCTCTTTCAAGTATGTATACATCCCTAACAAGCCATTCTTACTCCTAAAGTTGTGGTACATTTTTTAACCCTTTGATAGTTACAGACTTGAATCGCCCCCCGCCCCAAATTAACATTACCTCTGGAAGGGCTGTTAGCATTTATCTCAGTTTTACTGATTGTTTCACACCTTATAATTTCCTTGAGACTAATAACATTTTTTGGTTCTTAATTCAAATGAGTTTCGCCACTGTTCCCGGCTTCCTGATGAGATGATTATGTATTCTGCATCTTAGTATGCTTTCTGGTGATAAATTATAATTGTCCCTGCCCGAGTTGCTGGAGTTAAGTGCCTGGTGGCATTTTCATTATCCAAGTCACTTTCCTCCCCAAGGGTTGGTAACTTTACCCCTCTACAATATGTTTTTGGGGACTTCCTTGATGGCACAGTGGTTAAGAATCCACCTGCCAATACAGGGGACACGAGTTCGAGCCCTGGTCGGGGAAGATCCCCCATGCCATGGAGCAACTAAGCCCATGCACCACAACTACTGAGCCTGAGCTCTAGAGCCCACAAGCCACAACTATTGAGCCCGCGTGCCACAACTGCTGAAGACCGCGTGCCTAGAGCCCGTGTTCCACAACAAGAGAAGCCACCACAATGAGAAGCCCACATGCAACAACAAAGACCCAATGCAGCCAAAAATAAATTAATTTAAAATATATATAAAAGTTACCATTAAAAAATTATAAACTTTAAAAAATAAATAATGTTTTATTCATTTACTAATAGAATATGCATATTGGTGCAGGGCAAAAACAGAAATCCGTAATATTTAGGCCTACTCTCAGTAGAGTACTTCTTTGAGTAGAACTTTTATCACAGAAAGGAAGAACTTCTCCCCACTCATTGTTAGAGAGACAACAATGGGAGTTAAGTGGGCCACCCCTGTTGTTGGTCTGAAAAACACAGAGGAGGGCTGAATTTATTCTATGCCTGAATCTTCTTTCTCTCCTACACACATACAAAAAATGTGTCACCAGGAACCTGCTACTGGTTGTGTTCACAGTGGTTCAACAGCATTTCATAAAGGCTCAAGAGGACTGATGAGATGTGAGAGATGGGCTGCTCATCAAAACAAGTTATTTTCTGGACTGTCAACCTTGCATGATGAGTCCATGACACAACTTTTGCTGGAAACAAAATTGAGTGCACCCAGTGGAACGCAGAGGGGTAGATGGAGTTCCTGGCATGATGTAATAGTGTGAAATCACAGATAGATGCTCACAGGAATTTCTATGTATTTTATGTAGCACATTGTAGCAAATTCTTAGAGTTGCAGGTAGAGAATTTATAGAGACACACATGTGCTCATATATGAATATAATATAAAACCATCTGGCCTAGAAAAGTGGCAACATAAGTTGAAATGTACATATTTAGGTATGAACGTGTATATGTATATATGTTTGTATATAGACTATATATCCAATATAAATGCCCTGCAAATTAATTTTTCTTTTTCTTTTCTTTGTTTCTCTTTCTCTTTTTCTCTTTCTTTCTCTTCCTTCCTTCCTTCCTCCTCTCTCCCTCCCTTCTTTCTTTCTCTTCCTTCCTTTCTTTCTTTTTTTTTTCTGTTCGCGGGCCTCTCACTGTTGTGGCCTCTCCCGTTGCGGAGCACAGGCTCCGGACGCGCAGGCTCAGCGGCCATGGCTCACGGGCTCAGCCGCTCCACGGCACGTGAGATCTTCCCGGACCGGGGCACGAACCCGTGTCCCCTGCATCGACAGGTGGACTCTCAACCACTGTACCACTAGGGAAGCCCTCTTCCTTTCTTTCTTTCTTTTTTTCCCCTCCCTCCCTCCCTCCCTCCCTCCCTTCCTTTTCTCCCTCTCCCTGTCTGTCTCTATCTATCTATCTATCAAGTCTATCTCTTTCTTTAGACAAGGTTTACACAGTCGTAACATTTATGGATTAAGATACTCCTATTGTCAGAATAAGCAAATCATTTCTCTTTAAAGCTGTAGCCTTTAAAGGCCTATTTAAAAAACAGCAAGAGATCCTTTAAATGACCCTTTAAAACAATGTAATAAATCAATTAAATAAATAAATACAAGCAGGTTGTGCAAAAATCGATTCCCTTGAAATTCTTACTGTTATTTACCCTTGTTATGTAATTATTCTTTGGTGACATAAGTACCACAGTACATCAGAATGATTGTAGAATCTGGAATTAGACAAACTTGTGTTTGAATCCCTATTTTATATGTAATGCTGAGTGATTACTTCTCTCCTTGGCATTTTAGTTTTCTCATCTGTAAAATGAGTGTAATAATATCTACCATGCAGTGTTGCTATAACAATGAAATGTCATGTAAAGTACCTAACCCATTTCTACCATGTAGTAGGTGTATAATAAATACTGGGTTCCTCCCCTATATCACCTGGGAATTTTAAATGGGGGGCAGAGGGCATGTTTCAGATTAAACCAATTATTTACTGTTTCAAGATATATAGAAATACTATTTAGAAAAGAGAAAGGCAGCTGTGTATTAGGTAGAGAACGTGGGCATTGAGTGCCTAAGCTTCCCTGGGATCAATATTGCAAAACGCTTGATTTTATCTTGAGGCTATTGCAAGTTGTCAGATTATCAGACATTTTTTATTAAAAGATTAAATACTAAGATATATTTCAAAGTCATATATAATAATTGGGAGATCACTGATGCTGTCATCAAGGAGTTCACAAGCTAGTTAGAAGACAGATGTGATAGCAAGTGATCCACTGTGAACACTGCAGCATTATGTGTTTGGTAGAAGCCTTGCCATGGGACCAGTGGTTGGGCACGTCATCAAAAAAGCTGATTAAAGCTGTGAGTCATAAAAAGTGATACATGTATACTGTAAATATTTTGTTTAAATTTAAAACTTACAAAGGCATGTTCATTTGATGTCGTGCCAACACATTTCCTTTGGGTGTGTATCTGCTGATTGCAGTGCCTACTTTTTATTTCTCATAAACCACAATCATAATGCAATATCTAGTGCCCAATTCTAGCTGTTAAAAAAGTAAAATAAGTCATGAGGATATAATGTCCAGCATGGTGATTATAGTTAATAATACTGTATTGCATATTTGAAAGTTGCTAAGAGAATAGATCTCAGAAGTCCCTATCACAAGAAAAAACATTGTAACTATTTGTGGGGATGGGTGTTAACTAGACTTATTATGGTGATCATTTCACAATGCATGCAAACACCAAATAACATAATGTATATATCATTAAATCTCAATTTCAAAAAAGAAAACATGTGAAACAAGAGTTTAGAGACTTGAAAAGCAATTTGAATGCTGCATAAAGTTTTAGAAATTTTATTGTCTTGCCCATACCTAATTCAACAGCAGTGTTCAGCAATCCATCTTTACAGTGTTGTTTGTAAATTCATTCAACTTTGTTTTCATCAAACAACATACTTTCTTTAACCCTTCTATATCACTTATTCCCATAATGAAGTCACATAATGAGAATAAAATGCACAAATGGCATAAACAAGTTTGAGAAACACAAACATAAACTAACCATAACCTGAACATAACGATCACCGTAGTTGTGATGGTTAGGGACTCTTGGATTGTATTTACATATGGTAACTATTGTAGGTGTTTAATAATGATGCGACCTCTGGTAACTTGTTCTAAACCTCAGTTTCTGCTTTTTAAAATGATCATAACTGAGTTGTTATAAGGAGTAAAGCACTTAGCACAACGTCTGACGCATAAGATGTTCCTAAAATGTTAAGGATGATGATATATCAGAGAAGCCTTCAAAGCCGAGAAGATGTAATCATACTTAAGGAAATAGGTTATTTTATTCCCAAGAGAATCTCTTATATTTATTTTCTGTAACGGTTGTTGTTGCTGTTAACTTGTGAAAATTCTCTAGCAGACGTGTAGCCACACTTTCAACAGGCATTTAAGGCTTCACGCACTTACCGTTCCTAGGTTTTTCTGGGGACAGGGACTGTCCCAAAGGATAGGACCAAATATTTTGGAGTTGCTAGCTTCTATTGGAAGAAATAGAAAACTTCACCACAGGCAGAGTTACAAGCAAAGGTTCTGGGTGGGGGTGAGGCAGGAAACAAACAACTAGAGCGACTTTGTGATGAACACAGCTCCTGCTAGACTGACTTAATTTCCTTTCATCATTCAACAGTGCTCTGTTTTGTGTATAAAATAAGCATAATGAAAGTTGCAATCTATCTACATGGTACCAAGTGTTTAAAAGTATTTGATTTTGTCCGTTATATAAGTTTTAGCTAAATAGGAAGCTGGAATCTCTTCCTTTGTCTTATTCTCAAGTATTGGTGTCTGCAAGCTTCTGTCCTGAACCACTTCTCACTTTGAATGCTTTCAACAGAGAAACAGACTTACTTCCATGGCCTCAACACCAACAAAACTTTATGTGTTTATCTCACTTATGAGTCTGTATGACCCTCAGGCATTTTGCATATGGACCTGCTCTAAAATTAGTTAATTTCCATTTCTCACTCCTTTAACATGTTCCTTTTCAAAGGTTGTTTGCTCAAGCCAGACACCTGGGAACCAACCTTGACCCTTATGCCTTTCCTACTCCTCACATCCAAATAGACCTCCCAGAATTGTTAGTATTTCTTTATGAAAAAAAAAAAAAATTAAGTTTTATTACAAAAAATTAGATAACAGTTTTTCTAAGGTAGCATTTAAAACACCTTAAATGATTAATTATGAAGGGAAGAATTGCTGTTAATAGCTGTAGAGGTTGATTCTATGATGTGAGGATTCTATGACATGAAAGCTTTATGGATGAGGGAACATTTGAAATGAGATTTAAAAGAGGGGTGAGACTTCGGGGGACGGATAGGAGGAGGCAGATACAGCATTTTAGGCAAAGGCAAGAGAGATAGGGCAGAGCATCAGGAAGACCAGAGGAACCTAGTGTAGGAAGGTTGTGTTGAACAAGGACCAAGGCAAGTCGAGGGACCAGAGCACCAGAGTCATCGTTCGTCTTTGAGTGAGCAGTGTCACTGGAGTTGACGGTGAAAACTATGTTGAAACGTGAAACAGGAGGACAATGCATAAGAGCGTGGAAGAAGAAATTTGATAGTGAATATAATGAAGAAGAATTGCTACCAGGAGAGGAAGTTGGGTAAAGAGAAGTTTTCCTTAATGAGAAGCTGTCTGGGGCAGTTTTTAGGTTAAGAAAAGGGAGAAATTGAAATGAGAAAGAGAAGTGACAATAAAGCAAGTTAATATCGCAAATAGAAGGTAGTGGACGCACACGAGAGCATTATCTTGGAAAGGACAGCAGACAATTTTCCTCTAAGGTCATAGGGAAGGAAGAACATATGAGTGACAATAGCTGAAGAAATTTGAGGCAGAAGAAATATAATAGAGTTTTTGTATGGTTCTGGACGAAGGAAGTAGGAAGCGGGCAGCTGGGCAGCATTTTAAAATACTAGTGCTGTCAGACGCAGAAAACAAACTTATGGTTACTAAAGGGGAAACGGGTGGGGGAGAGATAAATTGGATAAGTTAGGAATATGGGATTAACAGATACAAACTATCAATACTTTATATATAACATAGATAAACAACAAGGTCCTAGTGTATAGTACAGGGAACGATATTCAATATCTTGTAATAACCTACAATGGAAAAGAATCTGAAGAAGAATAGATACGTATAACTGAATCACTTTGCTATACACCTGAAACTAACACAACATTGTAAATCAACTATACTTCAATAAAAAAAAAATATCAGTGCTGGGTCACGCTTCCAAAGGTTCTGATATATGTGGCCTGATGTGGAGCCCAGGTGTCAGCATTTTAAAAACATCGCCCAAGTGATTCTAATGTCCAACCAGGGTTGAGGGAAAGGCTGGGGTGCCCATATTTAGAGTAGGTAGAGAAGGTTTGAACACCTGTTGAGATTAAAGCCATTAAGGAATAACATCTTTTGACTGAAAAAATCAGAAGTGAGGCCAGAGAGTAAGGAAGAGTGAACATGCAGTTTTCCTATGCATCCAGTGGACTCTGCATTCTCCCTTATTTAGTTTACTCTCATTTCTTATTACTTCCACCTGTTGGCCTTTATTTCTGACCAACCCCACACTCTTTGCTTTCGCATGACCTCCCTTTTCATAATCTGCTTCCCTTGCTTCTTCCATCCTTCACACTTTTCAACTTTTCCTAATTTTCTGCCCATTCGTTCCTTTCCACTTTCCTGTAGCCAAAGGAGCAAAAATCACTTTGGCCAGTCAGGGAACAGAAACCAGACAGTTTTGATAAATGAGCCAAGCCCGAGCTGCCTGCAGAACTGAGCAGGCTTGGAGGATACGGCACTGCCAGAGAGACTGCTCAGAGAGTTGAAGCAGGAGGAGGTAAAGGGCGAGCCACCGCCTCCCTATATTGTGCATTTACCTGCAGAGCTATCATCTCGGGTTCTTTGGGAAAGTTGCAGTTAATATAGATCAGTCTCAGAGTATGAGCAAAATACTGGCAACCAGTCTGTGCTTTCTTGTGCCAGTGGTGTGACTGGGAGATTATACTACTTGGAACTGTTTTAATTACAAGTGGGAGAAAGGAATTTGAAAGAGTTTGAGCTAAAAAGGAAACCATTACACTGAAATGTTCTAAGGATGCCAAAGACAGATAGGACTAAAACCAAGAACTAAAATTTTCCAGACTGTCTGTCCCTTACTTCCCCCATATTCTGCTGGTTTTGTTTTCTTTTTCCCTCCATCCTGCATGCCCATGTTCTCTGTTGCTTTTCCATCCCAGTGGTAGAAACTGTTCCAGGGATAACAGTTCTGACCAGAGAAAGAGTGTGTGTGTGTGTGTGTGTGTGTGTGTTTGTGTGTGTGTGAGAGAGAGAGAGACTGCCCTAATTTTAGCACTCTTGAGAAATAATCTAGTTGGTTTATTAGGGTTACTTCCTGGTCATCTACAGCTAAGACATTCAGCTCTTCAATACCAACTTGGTTGCCCGGTGTGCAGCCCTCCAAATGCAGGGGCGTGAGGGAAACATGAAGAATCTGAGCCACCAAAAGGCAGTCGCTCTAGAGACAATCTGGTTTGGTAACTGATGTTAATTCCCCCCAAAGTTCTAAGGTTGATAATTAAGGCTAAATATATCTTAGCATCCCGTTGGTAGTTCAATACATAAAATCTCTATTTTGAAACAAAATAAGTAACGTATTTCTTAAGTCAGGATTCACCCTAGAGAAATGCTGTAAGTGTACTTAAAGGTAAAAAAAAAAAAAACCTCATCTGAAAAATTACAAATGCAGTAAATTTAGGCAGGTATTAAATTTCACATATGGTCTCTAGGAGTGAAACAGAAGATGGGATAGGGCCTCTAGTAGTGTGTTGTACCCTTTACCTCACACAAAAGTGAAAAGGACAGCTATTAGGGGACAGTCATGTGCTTGACGACAAGAGTGCGAATTTACCCTCACTATCATTCCTTTCCATTCCCTCTACAACTGTAAACCATGTGGCTTCATTTACATTTAAAACGTGTGTATGTGCAAAAGTATGAGTCATAGTGGTAGTAGCAGTAGTGTCAGTGAGAGAAGTTTTTCATGTGTTTCAAGATTTGGGTTTTGTGTCACTGTATGAGAAGTCTGAGAATCATGGCGTACAAGAATGTCACTGATGATTTCACTGCATTTTTTAGCCCAGCAAATAAAACTGATGGTGGGAACTTATTGGCAATGAGAAAATAGCAATTTGTGTAAAATAGAGTTGAAGGCAAATTTCAGGAATTGTTACTTTAAGCCGCATGTCAGTGGTCATGTGAGGTCCTAACTGGGGTACAGCCTGAGGCAAATTCTCTTATTCATCTTGCCTTAGACCCTCATTTTGATTTTATGGATACTATTCTGAACTAAGCTACTGTCATCTCCCACCTGGACTGCTCAAGTATCTTCCTAATTGGTTTAGCCCCATGTACTGTGGTCCCCTTCGTTTTTTCTCCATGGTGTTGCCAGAGCGTTAATCTCATCATGCAGCTCTGGACCCTCAGTACCAATGTGGCTATTTACCATCACTTCCTACCTCTCCTGGAGTCATCCAAAAGCATTGTAGTGTCAGGGTTCTCCAGAGAAACAGAACCAATAGGAGATATATATATATATATATATATATATATATATATATATATACACACACAAACATATATATGGTTTATTGTAAGGAATAGGCTTATGCAGTTATGGGGGCTGAAGTGTCCCATGATCAGATCATCCCTGGTATAATGATAATAAGGAAGGACTGGTTTCCTGGGCTTGCAACTTGTGTAGCTGTAGAGAGCCCCATGCCCAGAAGGGCACATTTGGTTTGACGCTCTGCTGATGCCATCGTGAAAAGCATAATAATTTTATATTTTGAGTTTATGTTTTGTAAGTGAAGTCTGAAGGGACAATCTGTAGATATTTTACACACACACACACATAAATAATATGGTTGACAATAAATAGCAAATAAAAAAATGCCATCAGAAATTGAGAGAGTATCCATAGAAAAAAACACACTGTATTTTAGTACCTTTAAGGGCAATTTTTTTCTGATTTTGAACATGGGGCACCGTGTTCTCATATTGCACTGATCCCTGGAGATTAAGTAGTCAGTCCTGGAGAGAGAATTTTGCAAAGGCGTGAATATCAACAGGTGGGAATTGTTCCAGGCTTTCTTGGAGGCCGGCTACCACACTAATTAATACAAGAGAATAATTCTCCCTGCTAAAAAACTATTTTTTTTAAAAAATTTATTTATTTATTTTTGGCAGCGTTGGGTCTTCGTTGCTGTGCGCAGGCTTTCTCTAGTTGCAGCAAGCAGGGGCTACTCTTCTTTGCAGTGCATGGGCTTCTCATTGTGGTGGCTTCTCTTGTTGCAGAGCACGGGCTCTAGGTGCGCAGGCTTCAGTAGTTGTGGCACATGGGCTCAGTGGTTGTGGCTCGCGGGCTCTAGAGCACAGGCTCAGTAGTTGTGGTGCACGGGCTTAGTTGCTCTGTGGCATGTGGGATTTACCTGGACCAGGGCTCGAACCCGCCTCCCCTGCATTGTCAGGTGGATTCTTAACCACTGTACCACCAGGGAATTTATAAATTTATAAGACTAGTCACTAAGTTTAGTCAAGTCCATCTCTGTAATGCCCCCTCCATTAGATCCACCTTTTCAGGTCCTCAATAACCTCTTCCCAAGGGCTCAGTGATTATCTCCTAACTGTCCTGACCACCAGGCTCAGATCTCTCCAGAGAGGTCTTCCTAAAAGGTAGATCATGTCATTTTTTCTGCTTTAAAACCGTTAATGAGAGAAATTTGCCAACCTAGCATTCAAAGAACCCTACAGTTTAGCTCTTATTTACCTCTCTGGTCTTTTTCTCCCTGTATCATAGTTCATTGGGTGTTGTCAACATTTTTTTGTTATAAAATATCACACTGTAAAGTTAATACGGTGCTCTATGGGAATAATTCTAGTTCTAGCGCAGATGCTAAGAACTCCCTAGATATTTCTAATTTAATGCAGAGATCATTTCATACAGATATAATTTTTTTTTTTTTTTTTGTGGTACGCGGGCCTCTCACTGTTGTGGCCTCTCCCGTTGCGGAGCGCAGCCTCCGGACACGCAGGCTCAGCGGCCATGGCTCATGGGCCCAGCTGCTCCGCGGCATGTGGGATCTTCCTGGACCGGGGCACGAACCCGTGTTCCCTGCATCGACAGGAGGACTCTCAACCACTGCGCCACCAGGGAAGCCCCGCACAGATATAATTCTTAATGATCTATCTCCTAGTATTTTTATAGGCCAGTTATATGCTGCTAGGGTTATACACAGGTTTTATAGGTGAGCTTTACCTCATATATAAAAATACAATTCATGCTCTGTATTCTGGATGTATAGTTTCCATAGCAGTGGCCTTCTAGTCTTGTCAAAGAGTTGTCATTGAAAATAGATCATAATAAAAAAAAAAAAGTCAAAGGAAAATTATGCAAATTCAGCCATATTAAAAAAATAATCTTAGTCTTTGTTTTGGTGTTCTTCTGTATTCACTCATAGTCTGAAACTACAGCTGACCACAGAACAACTCTGATAAGCATGGAAGCGAGGTTTCACAAAACAAAGATGAAAATACGTTGTTAGCTTTCAAAAGCTAATAGGACCTGGAAAGTATATTTAAGAATGTAAATTGAGAATTTCCAGGTACTAAGATAAAGTTCTAAGAATTATTTCTTTACACACAGGGTTCAAAAATTTCATAATTTAATGGTAAAATAAAATAGGATACATTATTTGAAATTCAAAATATTGAGCTAATGGACTCCCCTCAGTTCACATCACAGAATAGCTAATAAGATTCTAAACACCCTGACTGAGATTAAAACTGGATATATTTGACTCTTTAACTATATCCCTGAAACTTATTTCCATTTCTACAGAAAGAAAACCAGACATTTTTGTACATTCACTTCGATGTTCAGAAAAAAAAAAATCCTCTGCAACTGATCTGATGTCAGAAAAACAGCATCAAATGTATTTTAAATCAGTATTGGCCGTGACTTTGTCAAGCCTATGTCAAAGATGTTTATTCTCTAATAGGTCAAAAGAGGCAGTTACTGTTAATAGAAGGGCCAAGAGGCAGCTAGATATTTTAACATTTTTTTCTTTTCCTTTTAAGACTAAAACATTAATATATTGTTTTAATATATCAGTATATCAATAGAACAAAAATGAGTAGACATATATCAATAGAACAAAAATGAGTAGACATTTCCTAAATCTCTTAAAGTTTAAATAGCAAGCCAGAATATTGCATGCTGAATCTATTAGTCAGATTTTTTCTTCCATAGCACTTATCATCCTCTGACATATATATTTACTAGATATTTTATTTATTTATCTATTTCTTTGTTCCTTCCACTAAAAGTTAATCATTCTTCAATGAGGGCAGATGCTTTATTAACTACTATATCTTCAGAATTTAGAACAGTAGTGGACACATGGTAGCCACTTAATTATTAAATAAATAAACCGATCTTTAGGTTGTCTGCAGTTTACTAAAAGATGATTTTTAAACTGTGTCATGGGCAAGAAAAGGCAGCGTGAGCCTGGTTGTTTTTACATGATGACAAATTTACTTTTGGGTTTCTACCTTATTTCTGTTGCTGTGTTCAATATTAGCTTTTTGAAGACTTTCCTATATCTAAACCTAGTTGGAAATGACATTAACAGCCAGTCAGTACAATAAGACATGCCAGGAGCTGCATTTATTGGTATTACTTCTGGTCTCTAGGAGCCTAAATGTTGAGTAGTATACTTTGAGGAATTTCAGATTTGGAAAGGACAATTCCGGGAGCTGCCATAATTTGTGAAGAATAGAAAAAGTATGATGCTGATAATGATACTGCTTTTTCTAGATTAGACTCAATAAATTAGGATGAGTTAGTATTCACTATTTTATGGATGCCAGCTTCCAAAGAGGAATATGTAAGTGACTTTAATGGTGATAAGTAATATGAGAAGGACGACCACTATGGTATAGAACTGTGACTACTGTGACTGTCAACCCACTTTGGATGAATTAGAAGAAAAGTGTTCCCAATCTATGAATACCCATTGTAATGTGGAATAAATAAGCACAGAAGGCTCCTTAAGAGATTATGAAGATGGGGTGGCAATAGATAGCATTCCAGAAGTTGCTGTATGGTTTTAGAATGCAGGTACTTCCACAACTGTATGAATGATTCTTTTTACTTTGGCTATTTTGACCATGTTCAATTTTTTTTTTTTACTATTTTGACCATGTTCAATTTTTTTTTTTACTAAGTATCTTTTACTAAGTATCAAAAATCGTTACTATAGAAGGAACAGCTGCTATAGTGGAAGGGCAGCAAATGAGTAATACTTTCCATCCTTGAAGCTTCCTAATTCATAGGTACATTTTTGGAACATGTTTGGAAATCATATATTTAGGATAATGAGAGACATGTCAGTTCATAGATGCTTTTGAATAAAATAGAAGAACCAATATTAGGTGGCACACATATAAGTCAAAGTCCAGAGTTAGAGAAGTTCCAGGGCTGTTTGATTCAGTGGTTCCAGGATGCCACCAAAGACCCAGATTCTTTCCACATTGTCAGACTGACAACCCCATCGGGTTGATTCACCCCCTACCCATGCCAGACCACTATACCCTTAAGATGGCTGCACAAGCTAATCATGACATTCCCACAGGATGTTAAAGAACTAGAAGATAGTCTATTCTCCCACCCCACCTCCACTCCCAAAAAGGAACTTTCCTAGGTGCCTTTATCAGATTTTCATGTCACCTTGGCCAGAATTGCATCATATGCTTATTTCTAAATTAAGCACTGGAAAAAAGACATGGTGCAACCTTAATCTGACCTTAGGAATCAAGATTTGCAGGTGGAGAAGTTACTCTGAAGCAAGTTACTTTGAAGTTACTCTGAAGCACAGGGCTATCTGAGACTTGTACACAAGGTTCTGAGAGTAAGGCAGAGGGAGGAGAAGTGGCTATAGGGTTGACACCCCACAGTCTGTCACTAGGCTATATATGGGATGGGCCCCGATAGTAATGGTAAGAATTTATTGAGAGTTTACTTTGGGCCAGGCATTGTGCTAAACGCTTTGCAGCTATCTGTTTGGATGGCCAAAAGGTGTTTTACTGCTTAGAAGAGAGGAGATATCAAAAGGACAGTTGAGAAGTCCCATTCTCTCAACTCCTTTCACTTGGGACAAATCAGTCCATTCTTCATAACAGAGGAGGAGACTCTTTAGAAATATGAGAATCAGATCAGTAATTTTAGCCATTCTAGGTAGTTTAACCAACTTCTCAAGTTCAATGGCGAACATTAATACTATTCCTTTGGCTATTTTGACCATGTTCAATTTTTATATTATAAATTTTATATTATATAAATATATAGTATATAAAATTTATATTAAATATAAACAATATTTTACTATCAATAAGTAGATGAATTATAATTATATAGATTATATCATTATAAAGATGAAGAGGGACTTCCCTGGTGGTCCAGTGGTTAAGACTCTGTGCTCCCAATGCAGGGAACATGGGTTTGAACTCTGGTCAGGGAACTAAGATCCCACATGTTGCACGGTGTGGCCAAAACAAAAAGGATGAAGAAACAGAACTTGAATTAATTCAATTCTGTTACTCTATGTGACAATTTGGGGGTTTTATTTGTGTTTAAAATTTAAAACAGTGAAAGGTTATAAACCAGAGATGTCATGGGGTTTATTTTTGTAAATGTAAATTTTAGTTCACACATGAAATACTTTACTTAATTTGAATAATATTTAAATAGAACCTTTAAAAGTTATCTATGTGGATATAAATGCTCTATCATGTCAGTAACTAAATAGCATTCCATTATAAGTGTATACCATATTGTATTTAACTACCTCATTATTGAGAAACACTTGGCCTAAGTCCACCAACTTTACTTAAGCTGTGAAATTCCTGCATGGCATGTTGGCTCAATTCTCACAGATCTAAGAATTAATGAGACTGGAAGGAAATACTTAGAATATGTAAATGACAGATTTTGACTTTATAATTGTTAAGAAACTAAAACTAGATTTTATATCTATTTTTAAAAGCTGAATTGAATGTTGCATTATAAAATCTATTAATAACTCAAATTTTCCATTTGTTTACAAATCTTTAACAATTTCTAATAAATTCTCTTGCATTTCAGGACAAAAATGCTGTGCTACTCATAGATGATTAAGAACTGCATTATTTTAGTTTAGTGTTTCCATTCCACAGAAGTTATCACATAAACCACCAGAAAGAATAGAATCTAGTTCTATTTGTGACATCTCTGCAAAATTATCACAATATTCCATGAGTATTTGAAAAAACAAAGTAATAATAGGCATTTCTATTGAGAGTTTCTTTACCCATGAAGGACATAACCAAATTTACTTCTAGCAGAAACTCATTTGACACATACTGACCAGAATATATTAACAGAGAATTGTTTACATTGCGTGGAACATTAAAATGATATTCCATTTGACCTTTTTATTTCAGTAACACAATGATGAACATATTTAATTCTTACATATTTCAGTTTAGTGGTGAACCATTTCCTCCATATTACTCCTGCCGCCTCCACTTCAAATTTATCATAATTACTCTCTTGGTGGTTCATCAAATCTACAAATATGGTAAACATGACCAACCAAATATGATTTTTTGACTTTATTGAGATATATTTGACAAATAAAAATGGTACATATTGAAGGTGTACAACTTGATGTTTTGATAAACATCACTTTTTTGTGTTTTTTTTTTGGTGGTGAGAACACTTAAGATCTACCCTCTTAGCAAATTTCAAGTATCCAATACCATATTGCTAATTATAGTCACCATTTTCTACATTAGATCTCCTGAACTTATTCATCTTCCATAACTGAAACTTTGTACCCTTTGTCATAAGCCTTCAATTATTCTTAAAAACAATTAACTGCAAATGTGCTGGCATAATTTTACAAAATACATCTAATTTGAAAAGCAGATTATTCCTAATTTACCAAACTGAAATAGTCAAACACTAAAAATATACAACTATTCCATAACCATACATATAAAAGTAGTATCTGTTCAGTAGTGGCTCTCAAGACAGGGCAGCCAGAGCTTAATATTCATTGTCATTTGACATTCTTGACAATGTGCAGAAAATCACGCTATGTACAGAATTCAGAAGAGATAACAAATGCCTTTTGTGGGGAAAAAATATGAGTGTCAATGTGTCTAAAGCACATTCAATAGACATGTGCTTTATTATTTGTATGCCCCATAATAATCCTAGAAGTTAGGCCCATTTAATAGATAAGGAGATTGAGCCTCAGAAGGGTTCATAAATTAGCCAAGGTCATACACCTGGTAAATGGCAGAACTGGAGTTTTCACCCAGCTGTCTGGGAACTTAAAACCCATATGCTTTTGCAGTACTATACTGTCTTCGTTTTGGAATTTATAACATATAATTGGGGAAGGATGACACACATGTGAAACATCTAAGTAACAATGAAAGTCAAATATGATTTTGTACCAGAATGAGTGGTCCAGAGTGTGTGTGTGTGTAGCTAGAGAGAGTAATACAACTTAGAGAAGGGTAGTTGAAGAGGTTTTTGTCTCCTATTGCTTAAGTTTAGAGGATCTGCATTTTTTTCTCAACCTCTGTAAAGTTGAGAGATTTAACATATATTATTTTAAACTAACTTTAGGTAAGTGATAATTATCCAAATATTTACTAATTTGATGAATTTCTACAAGTCCTTTTTTCTGTCTTCACAGAGAGAGTATAAATTACTAATCATTCTCAGTCAGTGGTTCCTTGTAAATGAAATATCTAAATTCATAATCGATCTGTTATATGAAATTGCTGTTATACAAGAGCATTTCCAGTAAAGATATTTCACTCCAAAATGAAATTTTATACAATCTAACATTCGTGAAAGAGGTAAATAAATGAGTTTTGCAAAGACTGTTCATCAGGACCTTTTTTTAATAGAGGGAAAAAAAAAAGAAATAATTAAATATTAGTGGAAAATGGTGTTTCCCCTTTGGGAAATGCACTCATTTAGGCTGACAGCCCCCCGAACGTTCAGTAAATACCTTCTCTTGTCTGCATAGAGTGCCAGTGTATGGAGAAGCTAATGAATGCATGTCCAAATTGAACCTCTTTGGTTGGCAGATTTTCCTCCATCTCTATCAGCTCTTGAGAAGAAAACACTTCTCTTGACCTTTTAAATAGCTAGACTTCAAAATAATTTTAGAATTTGCATATTTTTTTTCTGAACCCTGAGCACATACAATACAAATATAATCTTTACCCTATTTACCTTTTTCTAAATAACAAAAATGAGATAGTGATCCCCTTGAGACAGGACACATGTCTTATTCACTTTGTCATCCTCACAATGGTAATCGTGCTCAGCACATAGAAAATAGTTCAAAAATACTACTTGGGTTATAAAATAAATGTCATACAAAAGAGAATAGGAAAACAAATTTCCAAATGCAGCTGGGGATAAAAGTGTTAAATATTAGATAAAAGTGTTAAATATTATATAGTATCTGACTTTTGACCAAAAAAATACTAATCAGTGTTTTCAAAATTCAGTCATTCACTTTTTTCTTTAAACCTTTTAGTGTCTCCAGTAATGTACTAGCTGGAAGGTATACCTAAATGTTGTGAATTTTCAAAGTGAACGTAGAAAGCTTGAAAGGCAGGACATACATAGAATAAACAGGCCTTGTCTGAGCCCTGAAAAGGGCGAGATGCCATTATCACAGCCTTTTAAATATCTGTGAGTTAGTTATAGTAACAATTACTGTGGATATTTATGTTATTAAGAAAATTACTTGGCAGAAAGAACACTGCACAATATTAGCTCAACTCCCAGTGCACCTAACTGATAAATCTAATAGACTCAAATATATACTGCATACACTGTAATATTTAAACAGAAATAACTATAAACTCTAATATATACAGAGGTAGTTCTGTTTCTCTGCAAGCTTTATCTGAAAGCCCAGATTTGTCTTTTAACCATTTATCCTCAGACCTGTAGAAAATGTGTCCCTTTGGCGGGGGGAGTGGGGGGGTGCCATACAATGAGGTTCAGATCTAATAATCACAAAATTAACATGCTGTCTCTAAGGCAGCAGCAAACACTAAATCAAAGTCCAGAACATCAATACAGGAAATCTCTTCCTCCTTTGAAATTTGGGGACAATTTAGGTATACAGAGTTTTTCTTAATGCTACGGTTAATGCTAAAATTTAAATTACATGCAAATCTTCCAATTCAGGGGGAAAAAGAATCATAAAATGCTTCTGCTGAATCTAAACAGCCTACTCCCTTCTGCAGGACCCTCGTGCACCAGTTCTTTTAGACACCAGTGATCAGGCTAGTCAATCTTTCTGGAAAGTTAGAGTGAACTTCTGTCCAGATTTTCCTAAGACCATCTCTAAACATGCTTTATGGTCCCAGTGTAATTATTAATGAAGCCCACTGTCACTCCCCAGTGTCTCAGTCTGGATAATAAATTATAGAGTTACCCTATTTTAGGTTAAGGCAACAAATAGGAAATTTTATTAATGATATGGGTTGCTTGCTAATGAGATTTAACTAAGAAAGCTTTATTTATTTAGTAACTTTCCATGAAGTAAGCTTTCTTTTAAAGAGGCAGGAAAATGCTTTATTAAATAAATTTTTTAAAGAGATTTTGCAGCCCTTTTTAGCAGCTGCAAAAATTTTTTTTAGAGTCCAATTGGAATTTAAAAAAAAAGAAAGAAAAGCAGTCTTGAGAAAATTCCTGAAAGAGGCTTCACTTTTCTTAAAATAGGGCTTTATTTGAGGCACCAGCCTATGGTTGTATTTCTTCCTACCCAGAGAACGACAGACACTCAACATCAAGTTTTTGGCCATAATTCTGCTGTAGACATTAGTGTATCATCCTGTCCGTATGTGATTGAGTGTGAACTGTTAGCTCTAGAATGTGAGCTCCCATCTGTCAGAGACGAAGTTTGTTTCTGCTGTGTTATAATGTCCACGACAATGCCTAAGTAGACAGGCAACAAAACCAATATACACAAAGTGCTATCACCGGTGTTGGCTTAAAGGCAGAACATGTTGACCCAAGGTTGTTTTCTAATTCAATTAGTATTTATAGAAAGCCTATTATGTGCCAGGCCTTTCAACACAAATTTTTTATTTGATCCTAATAACAACCTGTGAGGTCTGTGTTACTTTACGGGTGGGGAAATAGAGAGCCAGAAAGATTAAGTGACTTCCTTGAAGTCACTTAGCTGGTAATTGATGGATGGTTGATTCAAATCCAGGCTGATTGATTCACATGTGTGCTCTTTCTGCCCCACCTCTGCTTACATCTCTGGCTCCAATCTTTGATGGTCTGGCTGAGAAGAGTTTTCAGATGGGTAGAAAACCACTTCCTGCTACACTGAAATAATCCCTGTGTGGAGGTAAAATTGAATATTCCTATTTTACTTGAAAAATCTTCAACCCTTGCCTTAGAAAAAAAGTGGGCAGACGGCATCATCCTTATCTTTTTTCCTTCTCCCATCTGCCCTTGACCATTTTATGAAGACAATTGTATATTTCAGTGGGAAGACTATTATTGTACTGCCTCAAGACGGCCTTATCTTCTCCATTTCATTTATTTTTTGATGCTGTAAATGGGCTAAGTTCTTCAGCCTTTTCAACTTCAAAAATGAAAAGTTGGCTCTAAAATTAAATACTATCAAGAGCCCACAAAAGAGTGGGAAAATTTGAGATTCTTTTCATTTAGCTTTCAAGGATCATTGAATCAGTTGGTTACAGAGATATCTGAAATATAGGTAACAGATATCAAAAAAAAAAAAGTCCTGGGCTACTTGCAGTTACGGATGCCACAGCTGTCAAAACTTCACATGTGGGATGAAAGACGGTCCATACTATGGAAGAAGAGAATCCAGTACCTCTTCCAAAATATTTATAAATTACAAAGGAGAAGATAGTAACTGTAGAATGGAGAAACTTGGCAGACACCAGTTTTACAAAGTGATCAAGGTTAACATAACCTATGATAAGATATGTTGACATCATATATTCCCTGATATGATACATGGAGAGGGACAATCACATCTCCAGTATTCTCACCAAAAATACATAACCTCAATCTAATTATGAGAAAACATCAAACAAAACCAAACTGATGGACAGTCTACAAAATAACTGACAAGGCCACTTCAGAAGTCAATTTCATCACATGTCAGAGACATGACAACTAAATGCAACACGAGATCCTAAACAGGATCCTAGAAATAGTGAAAGGACATTAATAAACAAAAACTGGAGAAGTTTTAATAAAGTCTGTGACTTAGGTAATAGTATTATACCAATGCTGATTTCTTAGTTTTGGTAATTGTACTACAGTTATGCAAGGAATTAAGGGAAGCTGTGTGAAGAAAATAAGTTAACTCTCTGTGCTGTATTTACAACTTTTCTATCCTTTTAAAATTTTTTCTAAACAAAAAGTTTTTAAAACTGAAACAAAATGTATCAGAATATTAAGAGCAGTGATCTTTGGATAGTGAAAATATAGATGATTTTTATTTTCTCCTTCATACTTTTCCATTTTCTAAAATTTCTACAATGAGTATGTATGTTCAGAGAAAGACATGTTTTTATCTTTATTTTTAGTCAGGAAATTCCTTATGTGTGGCTTTGGTTGTGAAAAATTAACACATTTTTATTTTAAAAAGATATGCAAAAAATTTTATACTGTATGTTAGAAAATATCTGAAAACTTTAACAGCAAAGATTTGGCTTTTGATAGGAGAGATCCCCTGCCAGTTAATGTTGTCTTTGTATAGAAACTTAAATTGCCATTGAGTCATCCTTTATGTTCTAATTACAAGCAGACTCACCATTTTTGAAAACTAAAACGATCCCTGATATAATGAGTATATGTGGAAAATGCTGCTTTCTCTCGAACAGTTGAAGAATGTCATGATACCTTCTCTCAATCTCATGCTCAACTATAACTCCAGATATTGTTTTCAATTTTCAAAGTATTAGGAGTCCACAAAATATATTTGTTTTTAAAAAAAAGCTTACCTCTTTCTTGGATGTTTTGGGAGGCACTGTAGGATTTCGCAGTGTCTCCAAGCCATTATTTTGACATATTATTTCCTAATATGTAGCTGTGGTAGATGGGACTGAAAGGACGCCTGTTTCCTTTTAGGCTTCTGGACAAATGACAAGGAATAGATGAACCAGGCTTCCACTGTTATCATTAGTTGGAACCTGAGTGGTCCACTGTGAAAACACCTCCATCTTAGTTTCCAAGTAATTCGAACATTTTGTTTAAAGTTAAAGTAAATATAATTTCAGGAGAGCTGCGGAAAAACTGAGCAGTGAATGAATGGAAGGCTGATGCCATAGGAAACCTAAATCATTCTTTTATCCTTCCTCTTCCCCATCCCCTCACACATCCGGAACCATTTTTCACATTGTGAAGGAAGGATGTTACTTTTTTTGTTTGTTTTGCGGTACGCGGGCTTCTCACTGCTGTGGCCTCTCCCATTGCGGAGCACAGGCTCCGGACGCGCAGGCTCAGCGGCCATGGCTCACGGGCCCAGCTGCTCCGCTGCACGTGGGATCTTCCCGGACCGGAGCACAAACCCGTGTCCCCTGCATCTGCAGGCGGACTCTCAACCACTGCGCCCCCAGGGAAGCCCAGGATGTTAACATTTTTACTTTCAAAAGTAGAGCAAAGAAGATATGACAAGATTATTTTGAGAGCTTTACTGAACAGGATATATTTGAAAGGTGTCTATTTATAGTATATATACAAACATGTATATGTATACATGATATATAATATTCACAGTAAGTGGTGTAATGACAATTTAAACATAAATTCTTATGCTCTGACACTATCAACTCTGTCTACTAGGGGAGATGAATGCAGGCAGGATCTCTGAACAATAACTTTTGGGGGAAATATAAAAGAAAAAAATGTTATTATACTTCAGAAAATAGGAATTTAGCTTAGTATTATAGCACTTTAGTGTGTTTTACATTTTATCCCATCATGATTATTCGTGGTTAATAATAGTGTCATCATTTAATGATGGGCACTTGGATACTCGAGTTTGGTCTCCTCTAGATCTTTCAAGGATTCATAACATGGAATTAAGATTTTGTCCATTGTTTACAGGGCTTTCAGCTTAAAGGTGAAGGGACAATTCTGCTTGACAGTGACTTAGAATTTGCTTTAATCTAAACACTAGGATAGTAGTTGGAATATGTCTTGTCTTTAATACATGTTTTTTCTCATAAGTTTGAATTTTAGATGGGTGGAGTCAGGAGACAATTGCCTGGTAATTGACAGGAATACATGATCAAAGTGTTAGATGGAGCTTAGTGGTGGAGCTTTGTTATTGTATCTTTCAAAGGCAATTTTATTTGGATGGTCTATTTTATTTGGCTGGCCTGTTTTCCTCAGAGCAATTTTTCAGTAAAGGTCAGGAGACATGAAAAATACACAAACACCTCAAGGGGCATTCAGATGAAAACTGTTATAAGCAAGATATCTGTTCAGCTCATCCTAGATAATTTAGCAACTTTGGCTACCACCCTCTGAGATCAAGTAACTGAATTTGAATGTTATTTAGACTAAAAGGAACATATTGTTAGAATATTTATTTTGCTATAACTTTAATACAGTACAATTAACCTATTAATTAAATTGTAGAAAGGAAAACATCAACTTGTTTTTATTTGAGTATTTTAGAATTGGTGACCTATTGTAAGATTACTCATGCCTAAGAAACTATTCAAAATTACTTTTTTTTCTCCTCTGAAAATATCTTAGGCAACTATACTTAAATTATTATATTAATACTAATAATGAATTTTCCCAAAGGCTTTTATTGGTTGCTGTTTTACTCACTAGATTTCATGCTGTTGAAACTCACTGCAGCTGTTACCACACGTCCAATCAAGTGTTTGTCTGCAAAGCAGAGTGACTACAAGAGTGTAAGTAGGTGGCAGTGGGTAGGGAAATGGTGATGCAGAAGTGTGAGATGTTCTGTGGGTGCTTTTTATGCACCATCTCTTTGAGTCAGCGTCCCACCACTGCAATTCTATGTCCACTGTCCCGCCATCCTTAACCCCAAGTTCTTTGCTCGGTTGTCTCATCTCATCCTCCCAACCCCAGAGAGACCACCTCTGACCATCCCCTCTAAAGTGGCCTCCCCAGTAAGTCTCACTCTGATTACCCTACTTACTTACTTCTTTATCAAAATATGCTTATTTTTATTATCCCTGGATTTAGCTTCTCTCTAGCCTGCTTTGTGCTTAATTTATCCCTAATGCCCAGCAAAGTGGGTGGCCTGTGGAGCAGCTTATTAAATATTTTGCTTAACGAATGAAGGATCCTTTCAACAGTCCTGTGACGGAGATAAAGGTATCCCCAGTTCACAGAAAAGGAAACAGTGCCGGAGAGATTACATGACTTACTACACAGCTAAAAATGGAAAGGCTAAAATTTAAACCTAAGTGTTTCTTTTCTTTTTTTTGAATTTTATTTTATTTATTTTTTATACAGCAGGTTCTTACTAGTTATCTATTTTATACATATTAGTGTATATATGTCCATCCCAAACTAAAACCAAGTGTTTCTGACTCAAAATTTTTCCTGCCCCATCAAAGCTTCAATTAGTTGGCTTTTAAGACTTTGGGTAAATTACATTCTTAAAATTGTCATAACATTTTTATTCTTTGTGCAGGCAATTGTTCTCCTATATTAACCCTGTATAAGCTGCACAGCACCTGAAAAAAAAAGTAAATGCTTAAATGAGCTAACATAGCACATACAGTGTAAGCAATGCCAGGAGCGTTTTATTTGCCTTCTAACTTTCTTTCCCCTAAAAACATTTAGTGTTTTTAATGATATTCCCATTCAGATGTTTAGATCTTCTCTACACCAAGGCTATTTCATTCTTTCTCTAGGTACTTCCCTCAAACCATGGTGATTTTTCAGTAAAACAGAAAAAATACCTATGGCATAAAATTTCTGCCCTACTTCATTATTAAACTGGGTAAAACTGAATTGAGGGGAAAGGTAGCGCTTGTCTGCAAAGTGTTTGTCAAATAAATAAGTGTATTTCTGAAGAAATTGAATCTTCAAATCATAATGTTTTTTTAATTCAACAAACATTTTTATTCCAAAAAATTTTTTATTGGATTATAGTTGATTTACAATATTGTGTTAGTTTCTGCTGTACAGCAAAATTAATCTGATATATATATATATATATATATATATATATATATATATCCACTCTTTTCTAGATTCTTTTCCCATATAGGTCATTACAGAGTATTGAGTAGAGTTCCCAGTGCTATACAGTAGGTCCTTATTAGTTATCTATTTTACATATAGTAGTGTGTATATGTCAATCCCAATCTCCCAATTTATCCCTCCACTCCCTTTCCCCCCTGGTAACCATGTTGGTTTTTTACATCTATGACTCTGTTTCCGTTTTGCAAATAAGTTAAGTTGTACCATTTTTAAAGATCCCACATATAAGCAATATCACGTGATATTTGTCTTTCTCTGACTTACTTCATTCAGTATGACAATCTCTAGGTCCATCCATTGTTGCGGTAAATGGCATTATTTTGTTCTTTTTTATGGCTGAGTAATATTCCATTGTACATATGTGCCACATCTTCTTTATCCATGCCTCTGTCGATGGACATTTAGGTTGCTTCCATGTCCTGGCTATTGTAAATAGAGCTGCAATGAACATTTTGGTACATGACTCTTTTTGAATTATGGTTTTCTCGGGATATACGTCCAGTAGTGGGATTGCTGGGTCATATGGTAATTCTATGTTTAGTTTTTTTGAGGAAACTCTATAATGTTCTCCATAATGGCTGTACCAATTTACATTCCCACCAACAGTGCAAGAGGGTTCCCTTTTCTCCACACCCTCTCCAGCATTTATTGTCTGTAGACTTTTTGATGATGGCCATTCTGACTGGTGTGAGGTGATATCTCATTGTAGTTTTGGTTTGCATTTCTCTAATTAGTGATGTTGAGCATCTTTTCTTGTGCTTCTTGGCCATCTGCATGTCTTCTTTGGAGAAATGTCTATTTAGATCTTCCACCCATTTTTTTGATTGGGTTGTTTGTTTTTATGATATTGAGCTGCATGAGTTGTTTGTATATTTTGGAGATTAATCCCTTGTCAGTCAATTCATTTGCAAATATTTTCTCCCATTCTGTGTTGTCTTTTGTTGTTTATGGCTTCCTTTGCTCTGCAAAACTTTTAAGTTTAATAGGTCCCATTTGTTTATTTTTGTTTTTATTTTCATTACTCTAGGAGGTGGATCCAAAAAGATCTTGCTGCAATTTATGTCAGAGAGGTTCTGCCTGTGTTTTCCTCTAAGAGTTTTATAGTATCTGGCCTTACATTTAGATCTTTAATCCATTTTGAGTTTATTTTTTGTGTATAGTGTAAGGGAGTGTTCTAATTTCATTCTTTTACATAATGGGTTTTTTAAAACTGGTTTAAATTCTAGTTTTTTTGTCTCATATGTTATCCATTTAAAAACCTGTTTAGTAATATATTTCACGAAGCCGGTAGGTATAATCAGATACCAAATTTCATTAGCCTTCTGTCTTCTGGTAGCATTTTTGCAGATAGATGAATATTCATTATTCAGTGAATGTATGATGAAGTGAATATTTTGCCTGCAAAGCTCAAAAGAATAGATAGCTGTTTTACATAAATATATATATATATGTCATTAATGCTGCTCACCAAATCACCAAGTATTTTTCTCTCTGTCTAGGCACATAGGAAGATTTCCCTTTCTGCCTTCTGATATTTGGGTGGCCGTGAGATGGGATTTGGCAGTGACGTGTGATCATAATGTCACATGTCACTGCTGGACAAAAGCGTAAAGCATAAAGCACTGTCTGCCGCATTCCAGTTTTCTTCCCTCAGTAATTATGACGCTCAGAGATGGGACCTCCCTCAGTGTAAGCACAGAGGATAACACAGAGCAGAGGTCCCTAGACAACTGGCCATGGGCATGTGGCAAAGAGCAAGAAATAGACTTTGGCCTTTTAAGCCACTGAGAAGTTTCTGTGGTTTGTTACGGTAGCATAAGCAAGTCTTTCTTGCCTGATGTATATATTTAGATGTTTTAAAACCAACAAAGAAACTTGTTGTCAACTCTATTTCTTTTGAGTGACATTCACATGACAAAAGTGGTTGAAAAGCAAACACATTTGAGGGGGAGTCTAGGTGGTGATATGGACAAAACACTTGATTAAAAGGTAACCAGATCTAGCTTCAACTTTGCTACCACCGACCTCTGAGACGTTAGGCAATTCAACTCATGTGATAATCTCGTAGTTTTATCACTTTTTAAATGGTGGTTTGGATCACATTGCCCCTAAAATCTATATCACAACCATTAGCTTTAAAAAAAAAAGTATTTTTACTGTTTCTTGTAATAAAAGAAGCAGGCAGGGGTCAGAAATAATAACTTAAAATTAACTACTTTAATTCTTGTAGAATAAAAATTTATGTGGCTTTTTATTTTTCTTAATGACATCTTTTCTGCAGTTTATGTAGTTATAGACTTAAAATTTTTAAAGGTTGATATTCTACTTATTAAACATATTTATCCTATGAATTAAAAAGTTATATCAATTTCCCACATATTTTATAGTTCTTAACTTTTAAGAAACAATTTATTCTAGATAATAAGCTTCACTGGATACTATTAAACTCAAAAACATTCATCTAGCCATTTAAAACATTTTAATAAAAGCTATATTCCCCCTCTATCCCAAACAGATCTTAACCAGTTATTTCTGTGTGCCAATTATTTTTTTTAGTTGTATTGTAAAATCCTTATGTGTAAGTAACATAAAATAGCTGCAAGTAAGCAGAAAGGGCCGTTGCATGGATAGGAATTGTACAGAAGTTTAATAGCTGCTGAATGGCAATTAGGGAGAAGTTGAAGGAGAGAGAGACCCTATGTTCTTTAGATAGAGTACCAGAGCCTGTAAACAATGAATTCTTCCTTAATTAAGGAAAAAACATTCTCTTCTCTGAAAAAAACATTCCTTAGTTAAGGAAAAAACATCCTCTTCCCTTATGAATCCAAAATTCATAAAGGTGGACTGAGAATCTACTTATAATAAGGCATTTTTTTCTTTTTTTAAAAAACAGCAGAAGCGAAGTCATCATCTTACATTATCCAGGCTTACAGAAGACTTGACAGGTAGCACCTTCCTGTGTTCCCTCCTCTCAAAAAGAAACTATTAGACCTCATAGTTTGTGGAACAAGAAAAAGTCTTCTGTCTGACAAAAATCCCACTGTGTTGCCTGTAGGAATCGTGATCAATATTTTTACATCTGGGCCCTCTGGAAAATAAACATTTACTTGATTGCATCTTCCTTCCATTTAAGATTGAGAAAGTTTTTATTTATGTTTTCCATTACTGAAGTTTAAATCTCTCTTGACATGATGATGTCCCTGAATGAATGAGTGAAAGGAAATTTAAGTGCAGTTGCAGGTGTACGTAGAATCAGAATATTTTATGTAATAGAATATATAGATACATGTATATAAGTCTGTTTTCTTTTTTTTTTTCTCTCCTTCAGCAAAGTGAGACCTTTTGGAATAGCATCCAGGTTTCTTCCTCTAGACCTCTATGATGATGTGAGCCTTTTAAATTACTTTAGCAAATATAAGTTGTCTGTTTTATGTTTATGTATGACCCAGAAGGATGTTCAAATGATGAATCAGATCAGCATGTCCCTAATCAGCTGCTACTTATAGCTCAAAGGAAAGTAATATCAGTGTATAGACTAAAAATATCATCAATATCATACTCCCAAGAGGTAAGTTACCTAGTTAAAAATGAAACATGCCTTTTTACTAAGAATGCATTATTTGAAAGACAAAGTGTATGATGCAGCAGTCAGATTCTGAGTTGAATTTAAAGAGTCACCTGCAGCTGTTATGATATGCGTTGCTGTCTACATAGATAATGGTTTATGTAGTGCCACGACAAATTAGAAATGCTTCTTAACAAATTAACTCACCCCACAATTCACAGAACTTTTTCTTCTTTAAGTTAAGGTGGTACATATGTAAGGTAAGAGACCATATGCCCATTTTGTGTGTTTTCTCTTAGTGATATTAAAATGACTGTAATACATGAACTTGTATCACAAATGGTAAGGTATATCAGTAAGAGTTTAATGCTAAGAAAATAGCTGTGGCTAACTTGAAGAGAAAATGAATCTGGCTGAAGGTTCCCCACATAATCATTCTGGAAGCTGGGGGATCAAGAAGAGAACGTGGATATGGACAAATGAAGCTTGGCTAGAGAGCAGGAAGCATAGCCAGTCATGACTCATGAACGCTATGGTTGGTTGCCACTGGCACTGCCACTAGTGGATGGCAAGGCTACGTATTGTTTTCTTTTTTCTGCCAGTCCATTCAACATGGCACATTCAGGCTGCTGCCACTGGACTGCACATTGATCTCTGTGCAACAGTTGATGCTGAGGCTTCTGCCATTAGTAGTTTCTCAGCTGCTTACATCTTTTTTTTTTTTTTTTAAAGGTCCACATGGAAGGCTTTACTTTTATTTTCTGGAAACATTTAATTAAACTATAGAGGACCACAAGTAATTGGACTTACAGTAATCAATGTCAGTTCTAAGCCACACAAAATAAAATTCTGCAGTCTTCCCTATTTCTTCTATTTTCTATAGTTTGTGCTAAAGCACTTCTTTTTTAAACATCTTTATTGGGGTATAATTGCTTTACAATGGTGTGTTAGTTTCTGCTTTATAACAAAGTGATTCAGCTATACATCTTTTGAAGTCCTGGTTGGTCAAGCCTGGATTCTGAGCCTACAGCTAGGCTACCAGGAGGGCAGGAAGACAGTGTCTTCAGCCACTTTGGCTTCTGGGGTGGGAAGCAACACTTTTACAAGCTGAGAATGCCCCATAATAGGAAGTCCCTGGTTGCTGGCTACGTAAAAACAACCAATGTCCACCAAGAAAGCCCAGCTTTGCCAATTTTCAATACAATGGCAAGAACATACAACAAACTGAACGATGCATTATCAGTATCTCTACTTAAAAATATGCTTTTATCACCTGAAAATAGTGGGCTTTTCCCTTAAGTGTCATGTGATAAATTAGTGAACTTCAGCTTAACATGATCTCTTCATTTTCATAAACTTGTCCTCTTAAATATGATTGCACAAAAAATCAGTAGCTAGATTCTGTTTGCTTTTAAAATTTATCTTGAGAAAGTATGATGTATTTCAGATTGATCTAAATTGTATTTTAAAATTACGTCTTCCTTTGTGTATCAGATTACATTAATTCTTTCACTCAGTAAATATTTATCGAGCACCTGGGCCCTGGGAATAGACCAGGACACACAACAACCAGCCCCGATTCTCATGGAACTAGTCATTTACTTTGCCTATAATTATATGTCCAGTTTTAATCCTTTGTTCCTTTGACCCCTCAACTTCAGGCATGGGAGTGAAGAACAGCAGAGTCTTTTCCATCCATTGCTGGGGAGTTTACCTCTTGTCTGTACAGCTATGAAACTGGTACAGGATCTGATGTTAAAAGTGAGTGAAACAAGTCTTCTTAAACTACCATAATCCTATGTGTTTTTCCTAGATTTGACTTTCCAACGGTGTTTATTACTGTTTTTAATGATCTTATTCCTTGTAGTAGTGGGTACAAGGCTTTGAAAAGGAGCAGCACACTTGAGGCCATACTATCTCCTTGTACAAGAACAGGTGTGACATAATTACCTGAATTCGAGGTATAAATTTAAGCTTAGTTCCTCTCTGATCTCTGTTCCCATTAATCCTCACCTATGTGTCTGAAGTGGTGCTACTTTAGTCTCCATTATGGAATTCCATAGATTGGAGTGGTTTTATTTCACAAGCCATTTTCTCCCATTTTTCTTAGTCTATAAGGTATGAGAATAGGGCAAAGAACGGTTCACATTTGCAAGAATATGGCCTGAAAAATTAGGTACTTTTTTTTTTTTTTTTTTTTGCATTACGCGGGCCTCTCACTGTTGTGGCCTCTCCCGTTGTGGAGCACAGGCTCTGGACGCGCAGGTTCTGCGGCCATGGCTCACGGGCCCAGCCGCTCCACGGCATGTGGGATCTTCCCGGACCAGGGCACGAACCCGTGTCCCCTGCGTTGGCAGGCGGACTCTCAACCACTGCGCCACCAGGGAAGCCCTCAAGGTACTGTTTTTCTTTAAAATGTTCTCCTCATGTTCATCTTCTTCATTCTATGTACAATTGTCCTCTTACTAAAGAAATACATTTAAGACTTCTTCATCTTTAATGTTTGCACTGTTAATATGTTGTGCCTAGCTGTGGGGCTTTGCTTCTTTTCTTTCCTTTATAACCTGTTTGCATCGTAGTGTGGCATATCGATCTGAGAACTCAGTAATTTTTTTCAATTTCTGGAGAATTTTCATTCATTATCTCTTTCAAAACTTGCCTCATTTCCATTTTCTCAGTTTTCACTTTGGGAATATTAGATATATGTTGGAATTCTCATTTTACAAATCACTATAAATTCTATAATCCTGTGAACAGACCAGAAATTTTTAGCTCTGAAAATTCAAGGTAGACTTAAAGAGAAGAGTTACTAAGTTGTTAATATTTATCACTTGCCTTTCATGGATGAAAATGGACTGCCTGTTCTGAAAGATAAAAAATGAAGCTTCCATTTCCTCTGATTTACTTTTTCAGCAGATATCAAGATAACAGATGTGAAGAAAGTAATGACTATATTGTCAGTGGTAGCAAAGTGTGGGCCACCCAAGAATGCTGTGCTCACTGGATGTGCATGTCTCCACTAGTATGGAACATCCCATTCTCTGACCTTGATCTGGGTGCCAGTGAAGTTCTCTGGTAAATGAGAAGCCACCACTTACATTAATGACTAGGTGGGTTGCACATCTTGTTGTAGCGCTTTGAGTTACATGCAAACATCTTGGCTAAGGACAGTAGTCAAGTCTAGTTAGTCAGAAACAAAAAAAAAAATTCTTAAAACAACCTAGGTTTTCTGGAGTAGAATGCTCTACCCATCTGATCACCTTGGGTCAGAGATGTTGATAAACCTCTTCTGTTTTGAAATGTGATTGGTGGTGGAAGATGAGGAATATTAAATGGCTTTCCTCAACTCCTCTGACACTTGTACCTGATTAAGTGGTGTCCGTCCTTGACCTCTTAGGCAGAGCGTTCAATTTAGCCCATCTTCCTTCAGCTTTAAAAAGTCAAAAACATAAGAATTTTAAATTAGCAATAATTTTTGGTCCCTAATTAGCCTAACGGCTACCGTACTGTGCCTCGGATATTCAGAGAAACTCAGCTCACAACTGAACTTGGAATGTTATTTATCATGCCACACATTTTTATTAAGGGCTTTCTATGGTCTCAGCACTGGAATTTTAATGAGAGGTAGTAAAAACGACATGTTCTCTAGTAGGAAACATCAACTTATTCACCAGACACTTCTGGAGACCTACTACAGTCTAATATTGGTAGACACCCTGTCCTCGGCATTCAGTTTTTCACCAAGCCTTCGGAAGAGGTCATTTCGTGGGAATTTTGAGGGTGAAACAGTATGTAATCAGTAAAAAGAACGTATACTCACTGCTCTCCTTTAAAAAGCTCTCTGTGTGAATAGAACTATTTTAGTACTAACTTTAAATTGTTCAGTCACGAGAAGTAAATGCAAAGTAAAGATAGTTTAAGGGAGCAGAATAGCATACCCCATTCAGAAATTTGCTTGTCTTTCAAGCAATAACATAGAAGAGAATCCATTAATATTGAAGGAATTTTAATCTAATAGTATGGAATTGGTGTGTGTGTGTGTGTGCACATACAAACAAAACAAATTCAACTTAACCTTTAAAGATGTTTAAATAATGTTCAAATAATTTAAACATAAATATACATTAATGTGAGATTAAAATATTTTAAAAGACCTTTTGAAGACACTAAGCATTAAATCTGTACGTAAGCAGACTAAAGCATTCCAGTCCAATAAATTTTCTGAAATACAGGTTATCTCACATAACAATTACACTCCAGTTTTCTTGAAAGTAAGAGAGCTTAGCTTATATGCTTTAAAGCCAATGGATTATTCAATAATGCAGAAAGCTTCATAAATTATCAACTTACAGGATGATTTATTCATTAATGAGATAAAGTTGAGGAGGAATAATTATAAATACTTATAAATTAATGACAGCAAAGTTTTTCATTATACAATATCTGTTTTATCTGGACTTTTACTTCAGCTATGCTATGATTTTTCTGCTCATTTCCAAATTCATTGTAGGCATGAAAGAAGTCATAAATACTGATACAAGCAGATTCAGCTGTCTGCTTTCATGTGACTCACACCACGATTATGGATCTTTGAAAAAGCACAGTAAGAACAATTTTTATACAATTTTGTATATAAAATTGATCCTTGTTAAAGTTGCAAAGTTGACCTATTAGTAAAAAGAAACCATTAAACATTAATTTTTCTTTTGAAGCGTTGTAAACACTTTGTAGAATACTAACATTTACAATGGATAATGTGGTTATATTTTGCATTATCCTTTACTATTAAAGTTACAGATGATTAATTAAGCTTTTGTGAATTTTCAAGTCTCACACCTAATATATGGATGATTTTTTTGGTCAAAAACATTTTATGTGTATTTCAATCATTCTGTTCATTTTGAAGATTAGGAAAGATTATTTTAAGACCTGGACTTGGCCCTTTGCAGAGCTCTTCAGTGCATATGGTAGTCCTTTAAAGGCTCATGAAAAACTCTTCTCAAAGGGCGAGCAGGCGAGACCTGAACACCTCAGCTAAGATAACATTTGTCTATAAAGAGGAAAGCTTTATAAAATATCCAGAACAATTCCTGCACTGTTTGAACATTTAACTGGAGGGAAAAGCATAGAGAACAACAATAATCAGCTACCTTTTAAAATATATAATTTGTACACAGTATTTGAACTACCAGAAAATGGGAGATCAATAAATGTAGCATGAGTTTACCCGTAAATATTGAGAAAAGAAGTTGACATATGACATTGAAAAAAAATATTATTCTGGTTAATTTATCAATTTAAGTTCATGTTGCCTGAGTTTTTTCCTATTAAAATATAAGTGTGAGATTCTCATTTAGGAAACAAATAACTTCTACATTTTTAAAAAGAATATTTATCATCAGTGTAACCAGTGGTGTACTAGAGCCAGCTTGTACCACATTATTAGATCCAGTTGTCCGTCTGTTTTCATAACTCTGTGTTCAGTGCTGTTACATTTGGTAGCTTGAAATCAAGTGTGGTGGAAATATTTATACCACAGAAATTAAAAATTACTATGAATCAATCCCCCCACCCCCAAGAGAGCTGGTTTACCACTATATATCATTGAATATAAATGAAAAAAATGTGAAATTTGCTTGGAGTCAAAATCTAACATTCCAGTAGGGGAATGTTTTCGTTTTTTGTTTTCAGTGAAGGTTATAAAAGATTAATGTGATTCTTATCAAAATTCACTATGCTTTATTAAAATACTATCAAAGTACGTTGAAGTTCATCAGAAAGAATAAATTGAATAGATATGTGCTGGCTATTAATATGCTATGAAACTACAATAATTAAAATAGTGTGGTATTGGTGCAAGGATAAAGAAAGTGAATGGAACAAAATACATATACAAGAAAATGACCCTGTCATGTACCGTAACAACATATAAGGAGAAAAAAAAGGTGTTAATATTTACTATGGGAATAACTGGTTGGCACTTTGTAAATTAAAAATAAAATCATTTGTGTCCCTCACCTCATACCATTAATCAATATTTCAAAATAGAAGAAAGTTAAGAATTTAACTATAGAAAAAGTAAAAAGGAAATGGAGTGTTTATAGCTTTTTAGCAAGTAGAAAACTAAGCTCTCTCCCTCCAAAATTCTGCTTCCAGAAAGTTGAAAAATCTGTTGTTCTCACTCCAATAATTCAAGCCAGATACACTCAAAAGTCATAGGTTTAAAAAAAAAAAAACCATCAGATTGCCAAGGATACAAAGAAACATAAATGAACTAAATTCCAGAAAATGATGACTCTTCCCAGAAAAGACCAACAGCTGCTTTTATCCTTGGCAGGATTTTGAGAGCGGGAGAAAGCAGCCAAAATTCTGTCTGGCTGGTGTGATTAAAATTCCCAAGTGCCCATCCACAGACCCACAAAAGCAACAGCCACCATTGAGTGCCAGGAACCCATTTGAAGTTCTTTATAAGGAATATCATTTTTTTAATCATAATAACCCTATGAGTGTATCACTGCTACCTATATACAATTTTTAATTCCTGTTTTACAAATAAAGTAACTGAGGTGGAGAGATCATCAGCCCAAAGTTATGATGTGAATGGTGGAGCCAGGATTTATGCTCAGGCAGTGTGACTGCACAGCTTTCAGTCTTAGCTACGATGCTATTCCACTTCCCAGTAAATATTGAGTCAAAGTTTATCCATCAATATGGCCTGATAAACATATTTGCTAACTGAATAAACCCAAATTATCAAGCACTTTTCCCGCTTTTTCTACAAGGAAGCAAATTCAATACATATAATTAGAAATTTAAGAGCACTGAAAAATTAGGAAAACTAGTTTGGTAGAAACAGAAGCTTTTTATGGGTGCAGGTGCTAGGGTTTTCTGCTCCAGAATTCTGGTGCTTCAAATGTTGCCCATTTGTTTTAGATTTGACAACGATTCTCTGGTCAAGAATTTACATGCTGATTTAAATTCTATCACTATTATGTATAATCCTCCCTTTCCTCATTATGGAAACCTATGCCTGGCATCTGTAAGGGATGGAGCAGGTAAGTCAAACTTTCTATTATTTGCAAATGTGTCAGCACACTTCCAAAGACCAACTCCTAGTGAAATGAAGTGACCAGGTATTTTGCGGAAAAAACTTTGGACACTTGAGATTTTTCTAAAGCTGCTTTCCCATTTAAAATATAGGATTTATAGTGTGTTACCCACCACCCAACCACCTGCAAATCTTACGCTGACTAAAAATTCAAAATAATGTGAATATTTTGTTCAGTTATTACAATCAACCTCCCCAACACCAATAGCAATAAAGTCCTTTTCAGATTTAGCAATGAGTTTGTAAAGGATTATGAAGAATTAGAACTTGTCCATATTTGATGTTTTCCCAAAATTTTATTTCTCGAAGTACTTTTTCCTAGGGGTCCCTAAGCAGAAGGAAGAAAGAGGTGCTGGCAGAAGGATCCCTGATAGGGCAGAGACAGACCTTTCTAGAGTTCCCTGCCTGCCAGGAATCTCAGCAAAGGCAGTAATGGGGAGGGGTGATATAAAATGCTGGTTAGGGACCTATTTTAGGCAGCTCTTAAAAAAGAATTGTAAAATATGAAATGCTGGATAATGCAGTGATAAGAATCACTTTTACATCACCCCAAACCCCTTTTCCTGAAATCCTCCCGTCCTTGATAACAGCCAACATTGAAATAGTGTTTTAATAGTTTACAAAGTACTTTCTTATAATAGCCAAACCTTAATCTTGAAATCCATCCTTCTCTTGCCATCACTGCTTTTCCTGAGGCTTTGATCTCACCTATTTCCATTGTTGATTCTCTTGTTTCCATCTTCCGGTCATTTTTTTTAGCCTTCTGTTCTTCCCTTTTCTGCAATTTTAATTATTGACAATGATTTTCGAGTTTTCTCTGAGCTCTGATGTTACATAGTTGGCAGAGGACACAGTTAAATAATTCTTGAAAAACAATCTCTAATTGTCTGATACAAATTTCCACTTGAAGGTCATATCCTCACCTCAAACTTACTGTCTTGCCCTTAAATTTACTCACTTTTCTGACATGTCTGTTCATGATATGGAGAACTAACATTTATTGAGTCATTATCATGTGTCAAGCACTTTCCAATATATTATCTTCCTCTCACAATAATCCTATGAAATAGATGATTAAATGAAGAAACAGGCCCCCAAACACTGAGCAAGTGAAGGAATAGAGATTTGAACCCAGGTCATCTAACCCAAACCAGTGTCCCTCACCTCACACCTCAGGCCTGTCTCTTACATGCTGTCACTTAACCCCTCTCAGCTCTAGAGTTTTAACCTGTCAGGTGGAGGCCCAAATGACAAGTGGAGCAAGAAAAGATAGGCCTAAATTGATAGGTAAGTAGGGATGAGCAAAAAAGGATTGCAAACTCAGCAAAATCAAAGATAATAGATTTTTAAATAAAAATTTAAAGAATTAAAGAGAATTTTGAAATCAGTCATGATTTATCTCATTTGTTTGCAGCAAGTTCTGAAATAATACAAATATGTTGAGCTTTCCTGAGTTTGTTCTGTTTTCAGACCACTTCTCAGTCTATGGAGGAAAAAAAAAGAGAGACTTGAACAAAGAAGCAACAAAGTCAATTAATATAGTTCATTAAAAATTTTATTTTTGGAGCCCATAAATGGGCAAATTCCCAAATAGTAGCAATACGGAGTATTTCACATTTTAATATCTCTTTCTATTCAACAGTCCACTTTTGTATTTTGTTTTCTATAGACAGATACACTGGATTAAAGTAACAGTGCCCTTAGTTGCAAGGTCAATGCCTGAGTATTTCCAATATTTATTTTGAGCACATAATAAAGCAGAGGCAATTACTCTTCTTGAACATTTTATTTCCATTCAGAACTTAGCAATTACTTTAGCTTCACATTATTCTGTCATAAATGATAACCAAATGGCCTAAGTAGCTGAAATCATAAAACTATTATAAGCCAAGTCAATGGTATATATATAAAGTTAATAGAAAATGACAACTATACGGGTACACATTTGTTTTGAACCTTACTAGAAATAGGCCAAAATAACAAGTTTTATTAAAGAATGAGGTCCTTGGGCAGAAGCAGAAGAACAGTCATATCATCAAAAATTATTAGGAAACCTGTAGGTAAAAAATCAGCCTATAATTTTAACCAAATGAAGGAGGAAAGGAGAGTACATCATCAGGGGTGATGACAGTT
Organism: Phocoena sinus; assembly: GCF_008692025.1. Lineage (NCBI taxonomy): Eukaryota > Metazoa > Chordata > Mammalia > Artiodactyla > Phocoenidae > Phocoena > Phocoena sinus. Next base: position 57,923,922 of record NC_045771.1, read on the forward strand.
CAGGAAAATATATTTACCATCCATCACAAACTTTCTCACCACCTCAAGAGCTCAGCACAAGGCTCTCCAGGCACTGTTATTTTCCCACTAAGTAATAAGTTTCTTTATGTGGAACATAAACCTACATTTATGGTAACAACAGGATATTATACTGCTATTTAACCTGACAGCAAAAAAAAAACAGGAAAAAAACTTATTAGGGCCAGGCTGACCCCGGACCATCTCAATACCCCTGAAAATAGGGGCAAAAAATGAATCATTAAGAAACAGTATTCAAAGAGCACTGTATTATCTAATGTGATTTATAAAACAAGTAAAATTCAGTAACGTTCGATGGAAAATGCCATAGTGTCATTTGAAATTTAGGAATGTTTTGATGCTGATTTTTTACTGAAGTGGTACTCCAAGCCGTTAAGTTGGAACAAATTCCAAACTCAGTGACTTGCATCACCTCAGTTTAATAATCCAATAAATGACAAAAAAGACAAACAATGAAAACAGCATCATATAGCACAGCAGCTTTGTTTGGCTCCCTCTGGATAAAATCTTCAGTTTCCCCATGGTTTTACCTAGAAATCCAGTTGTAGAATCAAACTGTGAATCCTGTGAGGAGAAAAGGAAAACAAAATATACTAGTTGAATTCTAATATTCTACACATGCATATTTAAGTAATTTAATATACTGTTATTAGAATACATTTTTAATGATATTTTCTATGTTTAATCAATTCAGGACTCTGTTTATAACTTAATCAGCTTGATTACTCCATGCAAAATAATTTTCTCAATAAATAAAAAGCTCTTTCATTATCCAATAAACATTCAGCTCCAGAGCAATTCAAAACCCCAAAGTATTTAGGTCTTATTCCAATTATGTGGATTAAAAAATATTAACAATAAAGTAAGTAGTTTATCTACTATCACAAGGGTTTTTTCCCACTTTTTGTTGGGGCATTGCTCTCCAAGGTCAAATGGTGGGTTGCTTCCCAGTACAGAATTCATCCAAAATTTAATATGGTTAGCAGTTAAATGTACCTTTACTTTTAAGATCCTTTTATTTACGTAGTTGACTTAGAAGGTCAGCAGAGTCGAGTAAAAGTTAAGAGAATATCATGTAGAGGTGGTAAAATGTGGTACAGACTACAAATATGGATGGGGAAAAACGACCACATTAAAACACAGGTGGAGAGGGTGTGGAAGACACGGAACCCTCTTGCACTGTTGTCGGGAATGTAAATTGATACAGCCCTATGGAGAACAGTATGGAGGTTCCTTAAACTAAAAGTTGAAACTACCCTATGAATCAGCAATCACACTACTGGGCATACAGCCTGAGAAAACCATAATTCAAAAAGAGTCATGTACCACAATGTTCATTGCAGCTCTATTTACAATAGCCCGGAGACAGAAACAACCTAAGCATCCATCGACAGATGAATGGATAAAGAAGATGTGGCACATATATACAATGGAATATTACTCAGCCATAAAAAGAAACAAAATTGAACTATTTGTAATGAGATGGATGGACCTAGAGTCTGTCATACAGAGTGAAGTAAGTCAGAAAGAGAAAGGCAAATACTGTATGCTAACACATATATACGGGATTTAAGGGGAAAAAATATCATGAAGAACCTAGGGGTAAGACAGGAATAAAGACACACACCTACTAGGGAATGGACTTGAGGATATGCGGAGGGGGAAGGGTAAGCTGTGACAAAGTGAGAGAGTGGCATGGACATATATACACTACCAAACATAAAATAGATAGCTAGTGGGAAGCAGCCACATAGCACAGGGAGATCAGCTTGGTGCTTTGTGACCACCTAGAGGGGTGGGATAGGGAGGGTGGGAGGGAGGGAGACGCAAGAGGGAAGAGATATGGGAACATATGTATAACTGATTCACTTTGTTATAAAGCAGAAACTAACACACCATTGTAAAGCAATTATACTCGAATAAAGGTGTAAACACAAAATATGCGGCACATATATACAATGGAATACTACTCAGCCAGAAAAAGAAACAAAACTGAGTTATTTGTAGTGAGATGGATGCACCTAGGGTCTGTCATACAGAGTGAAGTAAGTCAGAAAAACAAATACCCTATGCTAACACATATATATGGAATCTAAAAAAAGAAACGGTTCTGAGGAACCTAGGGGCAGGACAGGAATAAAGACATAGACATAGAGAATGGACTTGAGGACACAGGCAGGGGGAAGGGTAAGCTGGGACGAAGTGAGAGAGTGGCCTGGACATATATACACTACCAAATGTAAAATAGATAGCTAATGGGAAGCAGCCACATAGCACAGGGAGGTCAGATCGATGCTTTGTGACCACCTAGAGGTGTTGGATAGGGAGGGTGGAAGGGAGATGCAAGAGTGAGGGGATACGGGGATATATATATACGTATAGCTGATTCACTTTTTTATACAGCAAAAACTAACACACCACTGTAAAGCAATTATACTCCGATAAAGATGTTAAAAAAAAAAAGCTAGAAAAGAAGTCCTTAAGATGAGAGAACTAGGATTGACGGGAAGATAGCGGAAGAGTAACACGCAGAGATCACCTTCCACCCCACAGATACACCAGAAATACATCTACACGTGGAACAACTCCTACAGAACACCTACTGAACGCTGGCAGAAGACCTCAGACCTCCCAAAAGGAAACAAACCCCCCACGTACCTTGGTAGGGAAAAAGAAAAAAGAATAAACAGAGACAAAAGGATAGGGACAGGACCTGCACCAGTGGGAGGGAGATGTGAAGGAGGAAAGGTTTCCACACACTAGGAAGCCCCTTCGCGGGTGGAGACTGTGGGGGGCAGAGGAGGAAAGCTTTGGAGCAGCGGAGGAGAGCACAGCAACAGGGGTGCGGGGGGCAAAGCAGAGAAATTCCCACACAGAGGATTGGTGCCGACCAGCAATCACCAGCCCGAGAGGCTTGTCTGCTTCCCCTGCCAGAGTGGGCGGGGGTGGGAGCAGAGGCTCGCACTTCAGTCAGAGTGCAGTGAGAGGACTAGGGTTAGCGGCGTGAACACAGCCTGCAGGGGGTTAGTGCACCACGGCTGGCCAGTAGGGAGTCAAGGGAAAAGTCTGGACCTGCCAAAGAGGCAAGAGACTTTTTCTTCCCTCTTTGTTTCCTGGTGCACGAGGAGAGGGGATTAAGAACGCTGCTTAAAGGAGTTCTAGAGACGGGCGCGAGATGCGGCTAAAAGCGCGAACCCCAGAGACGGGCATGAGACGCTAAGGCTGCTGCTGCCACCACCAAGAAGCCTGTGTGCGAGCACAGGTCACTATCCACACCCCTCTTCTGGGGAGCCTGTGCAGCCAGCCACCGCCAGGTTCCCGAGATCCAGGGACAACTTCCCCGGGAGAACGCACGGCGCGCCTCAGGCTGCTGCAACGTCACACCGGCCTCTGCAGCCGCAGGCTCACCCCACACTCCGTGCCCCTCCCTACCCCTGGCCTGAGTGAGCCGGAGACCCCTAATCAGCGGCTCCTTGAACCCCGTCCTGTCTGGGCGAAGAACAGACGCCATCCAGCGACCTACACACAGAGGCGGGGCCAAATCCAAAGCTGATCCCTGGGAGCTGTGAGAACAAAGAAGAGAAAGGGAAATCTCTCCCAACAGCCTCAGAAGCAGAGGATTAAAGCTCCACAATCAACTTGATGTACCCTGCATCTGTGGAATACATGAATAGACAACAAATTATCCCAAATTAACCATGTGGATGAAAGGCTCTTGGTGCTGCAGCCAGGAGTTAGTGCTGTGCCTCTGAGGTGGGAGAGCCAACTTCAGGACACTGGTCCACAAGAGACCTCCCAGCTCCACATAATATCAAATGGCGAAAATCTCCGAGAGATCTCCATCTCAACACCAGCACCCAGCTTCACACATTGACCAGCAAGCTACAGTGCTGGACATCCTATGCCAAACAACTAGCAAGGCAGGAACACAAACCCACCCATTAGCAGAGAGGCTGCCCAAATTCATAGTAAGTGCACAGACACCCCAAAACACACCACCAGATGTGGACCTGCCCACCAGAAACACAAGATCCAGCCTCATCCACCAGAACACAGGCACTAGTCCCCTCCACCAGGAAGCCGACACAACCCACTGAACCAACCTTAGCCACTGGGGACAGACACCAAAAACAACGGGAACTACAAACCTGCAGCCTGCAAAAAGGAGACCCCAAACACAGTAAGATAAGCAAAATGAGAAGACAGAGAAACACAGCAGATGAAGGAGTAAGATAAAAACCCACCAGACCTAACAAATGAAGAAATAGGCAGTCTACCTGAAAAAGAATTCAGAATAATGATAGTAAAGATGATCCAAAATCTTGGAAATAAAATAGACAAAATGCAACAAACATTTAACAAGGACCTAGAAGAACTAAAGATGAAACAAACAATGATGAACAACACAATAAATGAAATGAAAAATACTCTAGATGGGATCAATAACAGAATAACTGAGGCTGAAGAACGGATAAGTGACCTGGAAGATAAAAGAGTGGAAATAACTACTGCAGAGCAGAATAAAGAAAAAAGATGAAAAGAACTGCGGACAGTCTCAGAGACCTCTGGGACAACATTAAACACACCAACATTCGAATTGTAGGAGTTGCAGAAGAAGAAGAGAAAAAGAAAGGGACTGAGAAAATATTTGAAGAGATTATAGTTGAAAACTTCCCTAATATGGGAAAGGAAATAGTTAATCAAGTCCAGGAAGCACAGAGAGTCCCATACAGGATAAATCTAAGGAGAAATACGCCAAGACACATATTAATCAAACTGTCAAAAATTAAATACAAAGAAAACATATTAAAAGCAGCAAGGGAAAAACAACAAATAACACACAAGGGAATCCCCATAAGGTTAACAGGTGATCTTTCAGCAGGAACTCTGCAAGCCAGAAGGGACTGGCAGGACATATTTAAAGTGATGAAGGAGAAAAACCTGCAACCAATATTACTCTACGCAGCAAGGATCTCATTGAGATTTGATGGAGAAATTAAAACCTTTACAAACAAGCAAAAGCTGAGAGAGTTCAGCACCACCAAACCAGCTCTACAACAACTGCTAAAGGAACTTCTCTAAGCAAGAAACACAAGAGAAGGAGAAGACCTACAATAACAAACCCAAAACAATGTAGAATATGGGAATAGGAATATAAATATCGATAATTACCTTAAATGTAAATCAACTAAATACGCCCAACAACAGACACAAATTGGCTGAATGGATACAAAAACAAGACCCATACATTTGCTGTCTACAAGAGACCCGCTTCAGACCTAGAGACAGATACAGACAGAAAGTAAGGGGATGGAAAAAGATATTCCATGCAAATGGAAACCAAAAGAAAGCTGGAGCAGCAATTCTCATATCAGACAAAATAGACTTTAAAATAAAGACTATTAGAAGAGACAAAGAAGGACACTACATAACGATCAAGGGATCGATCCAAGAAGAAGATACAACAATTGTAAATACTTATGCACCCAACATAGCAGCACATCAATACATAAGGCAAATAAATACTAACAGCCATAAAAGGGGAAATCGACAGTAACACATACATAGTAGGGGACTTTAACACCCCACTTTCACCAATGGACAGATCATCCAAACTGAAAATAAATAAGGAAACACAAGTTTTAAATGATACATTAAACAAGATGGACTTAATTGATATTTATAGGACATTGCATCCAAAAACAACAGAATACACATTTTTCTCTAGTGCTCATGGAACATTCTCCAGGATAGATCATATCTTGGGTCACAAATCAAGCCTTGGTAAATTTAAGAAAATTGAAATTGTATCAAGTATCTTTTCCGACCACAAAGCCATGAGACCAGATATCAATTACAGGAAAAGATCTGTAAAAAATACAAACACATGAAGGCTAAACAATACACAACTTAATAACGAAGTGATCACTGAAGAAATCAAAGAGGAAATAAAAAAATACCTAGAAACAAATGACAATGGAGACACGATGACCCAAAATCTATGGGATGCAGCAAAAGCAGTTCTAAGAGGGAAGTTTATAGCTATACAATCCTACCTTAGGAAACAGGAAACATCTCGAATAAACAACCTAACCTTGCACGTAAAGCAATCAGATAAAGAAGAACAAGAACACCCCCAAAATTAGCAGAAGGAAAGAAATCATAAAAACCAGATCAGAAATAAATGAAAAAGAAATGAAGGAAACCATAGCAAAGATCAATAAAACTAAAAGGTGGTTCTTTGAGAAGATAAACAAAATTGGTAAGCCATTAGCCAGACTCATCAAGAAAAAAAGGGAGAAGACTCAAATCAATAGAATTAGAAATGACAAAGGAGAAGTAGCAACTGACACTGCAGAAATACAAAAGATCATGTAGAGATTACTACAAGCAACTCTATGCCAATAAAATGGACAACCTGGAAGAAATGGACAAATTCTTAGAAAGGCACAACCTGCCAAGACTGAATCAGGAAGAAATAGAAAATGTGAACAGACCAATCACAAGCACTGAAATTGAAACTGTGATTAAAAATCTTCCAACAAGGGGGGCACAGTTTCTGAGGCACTAGCCTGCTGTGTTTCCTCTTTGCCTGGCAAAGAAATAAAGCTACCCTTTCTCTTTCCTCCAGAACTCTGCCTCTGTATTTCTATTTGGCAATGGTGCACAGAGGGCCAATATTTTGGCAACATTAATATTCCCAGAAGGGAGGATCTTGAAGATGGTGGAAGAGTAAGACGCAGAGATCGCCTTCCTCCCCACGGACACACCAGAAATACATCTACACGTGGAACAATTCCTAAGGAACACCTACTGAAGGCTGGCAGAAGACCTCAGACCTCCCAAAAGGCAAGAAACTCCACACGTACCTGGGTAGGGCAAAAGAAAAAAACAAAAACAGAGACAAAAGAATAGGGACGGCACCTGCACCAGTGGGAGGGAGCTGTGAAGGAGGAAAAGTTTCCACACACTAGGAAGCCACTCCGCGGGCGGAGACTGCGGGAGGCGGAGGGGGGAGCTTCGGGACCGCGGAGTAGTGCATAGCGACGGGCGCGGAGGGCAAAGCGGGGAGATTCCCGCACAGAGGATCGGTGCTGACCGGCACTCACCAGCCCAAGAGGCTTGTCTGCTCACACGCCGGGGCGGGCGGAGCTGCGAGCTGAGGCTCGGGTTTCGGTTTTGGACGGAGCTCAGGGAGAGGACTGGGGTTGGCGGCTTGAACATAGCCTGAAGGGGTTAGTGCACCACGACTAGCCGGGAGGGAGTTCGGGGAAAAGCCTGCACCGGCCGAACAGGCAAGAGACTTTTTCTTCCCTCTTTGTTTCCTGGTACGCGAGGAGAGGGGTTTAAGAGCGCTGCTTAAAGGAGCTCCAGAGACGGGCGCGAGCCACGGCTAAAAGCGCGAACCCCAGAGACGGGCGCAAGCCGCGGCTAGAAGCGCGGACCCCAGAGACGGGCGGGAGACACTAAGGCTGCTGCTGCCGCCACCAAGGGGCCTGTGTGCGAGCACAGGTCACTCTCCACACCCCTCTTCCGCGGAGCCTGTGCAGCCCGCCACTGCCAGGTTCCCGGGATCCACGGACAACTTCTCCGGGAGTATGCACGGCAGGCCTCAGGCTGGTGCACCGTCACGCCGGCCTCTGCCGCAACGTCATGCTACCTCTGCCGCCGCAGGCCCGCCCAGCACGCAGTGCCCCTCCTTCCCCCATGCCCCAACCCCCGGCCTCAGTGAGCCGGAGCCCCCGAATCAGTGGTTCCTTTAACCCCGTCCTGTCTGAGCAAAAAACAGATGCCCTCCAGCGACCTACACTCAGAGGCAGGGCCAAATCCAAAGCTGAGCTCCTGTGAGCTGTGAGAACAAAGAAGAGAAAGGGAAATATCTCCCAGCAGCCACAGAAGCAGCAGATTAAAGCTCCACAATCAACTTGATATACCCTGCATCTGTGGACTACCTGAATAGACAAGGAATGATCCCAAATTGAAGAGGTGGAATTTAGGAGCGAGATCTATGATTTTTTTCCCTTTTCCTCTTTTTGTGAATGTGTACGTGTATGCTTCTGTGTGAGATCTTGTCTGTATGCTCTTGCTTCCACCATTTGCCCTAGGGCTCTATCCGTCCATGGTTTTTTTAAAAAATTTTTTTTCTTAATAATTAATTTTAATTGTAGTAACTTTATTATACTTTACCTTCGTTCTCTTTCTTTCTTTCCTTCCTTCCTTCCCTCCTTTAGACAACGAATCACCCCAAATTGAGGATGTGGTCTCTGAGAGCAAGACTTATGATTTTCCCCCCTTTACCTCTTTTTGTGAACGTGTGTGTGTATGCTTCTGTGTAAGATTTTCTCTGTATAGCTTTGCTTCCAACATTTGTCCTAAGGTTCTATCCGTCACTTTTTTTTTTTTCTAAATATTTTTTTAATTCAATAACTATATTATACTTCATTTTATTTTTACTGTATCTTCTTTCTTTCTGTCTTTTTTCCTTCTTTCCCTCCTTCCTTCCTTCCTCCCTCCTTCCTTTCTTTCCTTCTTTGCTTCTTTCTTCCTTCCTTCCTTTCCTTCTTTCTTTCCTCATACTTCTACTAATTTTCTCTACTTTTTCTCCCTTTTATTCTGAGCCGTGTGGATGAAAGACTCTTGGTGCTCCAGCCCAGGAGTCAGGGCTCTGCCTCTGAGGTTGGAGAGCCAACTTCAGGACACTGGTCAACAAGAGACCTCCCAGCTCCACATAATATTAAACGGTGGAAATATCCCAGAGACCTCCATCTTAACACCAGCACCCAGCTTCACTCAACGACCAGCAAGCCACAGTGCTGGACAACCTATGCCAAACAACTAGCAAAACAGGAACACAACCCCACCCATTAGCAGAGAGCCTGCCTAAAATCATAAGGCCACAGACACCCCAAAACACACCACCAGACGTGAACCTGCCCACTAGAGAGACAAGATCCAGCCTCATGCAGCACAACACAGGCACTAGTCCCCTCCACCAGGAAGCCTACATAACCCACTGAAACAACCTTAGCCACTGGAGACAGACATCAAAAACAACGGGAACTACAAACCTGCAGCCTGCAAAAAGGAGACCCCAAACACAGTAAGATAAGCAAAATGAGAAGACAGAAAAACACACAGCAGATGAAGGAGCAAGATAAAAACCCACCAGACCTAACAAATGAAGAGGAAATAGGCAATCTACCTGAAAAAGAATTCAGAATAATGATAGTAAGGATGATCCGAAATCTTGGAAGCAGAATGGACAAAATGCAAGAAACAGTTAACAAGGACCTAGAAGAAATAAAGATGAACAACGGAATAAATGAAATTAAAATTACTCTAGATAGGATCAATAGCAGAATAACTGAGACAGAAGAACGGATAAGTGACCTGGAAGATAAAGTAGTGGAAATAACTACTGCAGAGCAGAATAAAGAAAAAAGAATGAAAAGAACTGAGGACAGTCTCAGAGACCTGTGGGACAACATTAAATGCACCAACATTCGAATTATAGGGGTTCCAGAAGAAGAAGAAAAAAAGAAAGGGACTGAGAAAATATTTGAAGAGATTATAGTTGAAAACTTCCCTAATATGGGAAAGGAAATAGTTAATCAAGTCCAGGAAGCACAGAGAGTCCCATACAGGATAAATACAAGGAGAAATACGCCAAGACACATATTAATCAAACTGTCAAAAATTAAATACAAAGAAAGCATATTAAAAGCAGCAAGGGAAAACCAACAAATAACACACAAGGGAATCCCCATAAGGTTAACAGCTGATCTCTCAGCAGAAACCCTACAAGCCAGAAGGGAGTGGCAGGACATACTGAAAGTGATGAAGGAGAAAAACCTGCAACCAAGACTACTCTACCCAGCAAGGATCACATTCAGATTTGATGGAGAAATTAAAACCTTTACAGACAAGCAAAAGCTGAGAGAGTTCAGCACCACCAAACCAGCTTTACAACAAATGCTAAAGGAACTTCTCTAGATAAGAAATGCAAGAGAAGGAAACGACCTATAATAACGAACCCAAAACAATATAGAAAATGGGAATAGGAACATACATATCGATAATTACCTTAAATGTAAATGGACTAAATGCTCCCACCAAAAGACACAGATTGGCTGAATGGATACAAAAACAAGACCCTTATATATGCTGTCTACAAGAGACCCACCTCAGACCTAGAGACACATACAGACTGAAAGTAAGGGGATGGAAAAAGATATTCCATGCAAATGGAAACCAAAAGAAAGCTGGAGTAGCAATTCTCGTATCAGACAAAATAGACTTTAAAATAAGGACTATTAAAAGGGACAAAGAAGGACACTACATAATGATCAAGGGATCGATCCAAGAAGAAGATATAACAATTGTAAATATTTATGCACCCAACATAGGAGCACCTCAATACATAAGGCAAATACTAACAGCCATAAAAGGGGAGATCAACAGTAACACATTCATAGTAGGGGACTTTAACACCCCACTTTCACCCATGGACAGATCATCCAAAATGAAAATAAATAAGGAAACACAAGCTTTAATTGATACATTACACAAGATGGACTTAATTGATATTTATAGGACACTCCATCCAAAAACAACAGAATACACATTTTTCTCAAGTACTCATGGAACATTCTCCAGGATAGATCATATCTTGGGTCACAAAGCAAGCCTTGGTAAATTTAAGAAAACTGAAATTGTATCAAGTATCTTTTCTAACCACAACGCCATGAGACTAGATATCAATTACAGGAAAATATCTGTAAAAAATACAAACACATGGAGGCTAAACAATACACTACTTAATAATGAAGTGATCACTGAAGATATCAAAGAGGAAATAAAAAAATACCTAGAAACAAATGACAATGGAGACACAACGACCCAAAACCTATGGGATGCAGCAAAAGCAGTTCTAAGGGGGAAGTTTATAGCAATACAAGCCCACCTTAAGAAGCAGGAAACATCTCGAATAATCAACCTAACCTTGCACCTCAAGCAATTAGAGAAAGAAGAACAAAAAAACCCCAAAGCTAGCAGAAGGAAAGAAATCATAAAAATCAGATCAGAAATAAATGAAAAAGAAATGAAGGAAACCATAGCAAAGATCAATAAAACTATAAGGTGGTTCTTTGAGAAGATAAACAAAATAGATAAACCGCTAGCCAGACTCATCAAGAAAAAAAGGGAGAAGACTCAAATCAGAATTAGAAATGAAAAAGGAGAAGTAACAACTGACACTGCAGAAATAAAAAAAATCATGAGAGATTACTACAAGCAACTCTATGCCAATAAAATGGACAATCTGGAAGAAATGGACAAATTCTTAGAAATGCACAACCTGCCAAGACTGAATCAGGAAGAAATAGAAAATATGAACAGACCAATCACAAGCACTGAAATTGAAACTGTGATTAAAAATCTTCCAACAAACAAAAGCCCAGGACCAGATGGCTTCACAGGTGAATTCTATCAAATGTTTAGAGAAGAGCTAACACCTATCCTTCTTGAACTCTTCCAAAATATAGCAGAGGGAGGAACACTCCCAAATTCCTTCTACGAGGCCACCATCACCTTGATACCAAAACCAGACAAGGATGTCACAAAGAAAGAAAACTACAGGCCAATATCACTGATGAACATAGATGCAAAAATCCTCAACAAAATACTAGCAAACAGAATCCAACAGCACATTAAAAGGATCATACACCATGATCAAGTGGGGCTTATTCCAGGAATGCAAGGATTCTTCAATATACGCAAATCTATCAATGTGATAAACCATATTAACAAATTGAAGGAGAAAAACCATATGATCATCTCAATAGATGCAGAGAAAGCTTTAGACAAAATTCAACACCCATTTATGATAAAAACCCTCCAGAAAGTAGGCATAGAGGGAACTTTCCTCCACATAATAAAGGCCATATATGACAAGCCCACAGCAAACATCATCCTCAATGGTGAATAACTGAAAGCATTTCCACTAAGATCAGGAACAAGACAAGGTTGCCCACTCTCACCACTCTTATTCAACATAGTTTTGGAAGTTTTAGCCACAGCAATCAGAGAAGAAAAGGAAATAAAAGGAATCCAAATCGGAAAAGAAGAAGTAAAGCTGTCACTGTTTGCAGAAGACATAATACTATACATAGAGAATCCTAAAGATGCTACCAGAAAACTACTAGAGCTAATCAATGAATTTGGTAAAGTAGCAGGATACAAAATTAATGCACAGAAATCTCTGGCATTCCTATATACTAATGATGAAAAATCTGAAAGTGAAATCAAGAAAACACTCCCATTTACCATTGCAACAAAAAGAATAAAATATCTAGGAATAAACCTACCTAAGGAGACGAAAGACCTGTATGCAGAAAATTATAAGACACTGATGAAAGAAATTAAAGATGATACAAATAGATGGAGAGATATACCATGTTCTTGGATTGGAAGAATCAACGTTGTGAAAATGACTCTACTACCCAAAGCAATCTACAGATTCAATGCAATCCCTATCAAACTACCACTGGCATTTTTCACAGAACTAGAACAAAAAATTTCGCAATTTGTATGGAAACACAAAAGACCCCGAATAGCCAAAGCAATCTTGAGAACGAAAAATGGAGCTGGAGGAATCAGGCTCCCTGACTTCAGACTATACTACAAAGCAACAGTAATCAAGACAGTATGGTACTGGCACAAAAACAGAAAGATAGATCAGTGGAACAGGATAGAAAGCCCAGAGATAAACCCACGCACATATGGACACCTTATCTTTGATAAAGGAGGCAGGAATGTACAGTGGAGAAAGGACAGCCTCTTCAATAAATGGTGCTGGGAAAACTGGACAGGTACATGTAAAAGTATGAGATAAGATCACTCCCTAACACCATAAACAAAAATAAGCTCAAAATGGATTAAAGACCTAAATGTAAGGCCAGAAACTATCAAACTCTTAGAGGAAAACATAGGAAGAACACCCTATAACATAAATCACAGCAAGATCCTTTCTGACCCACCTCCTAGAGTAATGGAAATAAAAACAAAAATAAACAAATGGGACCTAATGAAACTTCAAAGCTTTTGCACAGCAAAGGAAACCATAACCAAGACCAAAAGACAACCCTCAGAATGGGAGAAAACATTTGCAAATGAAGCAACTGACAAAGGATTAATCTCCAAAATTTACAAGCAGCTCATGCAGCTCAATAACAAAAAAACAAACAACCCCATCCAAAAATGGGCAGAAGACCTAAATAGACATTTCTCCAAAGAAGATATACAGAATGCCAACAAACACATGAAAGAATGCTCAACATCATTAATCATTAGAGAAATGCAAATCAAAACTACAATGAGATATCATCTCACACCCGTCAGAATGGCCATCATCAAAATATCTAGAAACAATAAATGCTGGAGAGGGTGTGGAGAAAAGGGAACACTCTTGCACTGCTGGTGGGAATGTGAATTGGTTCAGCCAGTATGGAGGTTCCTTAAAAACTACAAATAGAATTACCATATGACCCAAGAATCCCACTACTGGGCATATACCCTGAGAAAACCGAAATTCAAAAAGAGTCATGTACCAAAATGTTCATTGCAGCTCTATTTACAATAGCCCAGAGATGGAAACAACCTAAGCGCCCATCATCGGATGAATGGATAAAGAAGATGTGGCACATATACACAATGGAATATTACTCAGCCTTAAAAAGAAATGAAATTGAGCTATTTGTAATGAGATGGATAGACCTAGAGTCTGTCATACAGAGTGAAGTAAGTAAGAAAGAAAAAGACAAATACTGTATGCTAACACATATATATGGAATTTAAGGGAAAAAAAATGTCATGAAGAACCTAGGGGTAAGACAGGAATAAAGACACAGACCTGGAGAACGTACTTGAGGATATGGGGAGGGGGAAGGGTGAGTTTTGACAAGGCGAGAGAGAGTCATGGACATATACACACTAACAAACGTAGTAAGGTAGATAGCTAGGGGGAAGCAGCCGCAAGGCACAGGGATATTAGCTCGGTGCTTTGTGACAGCCTGGAGGGGTGTGATGGGGAGAGTGGGAGGGAGGGAGATGCAAGAGGGAAGACATACAGGAACATATGTATATGTATAGCTGATTCACTTTGTTATAAAGCAGAAACTAACAAACCATTGTAAAGCAATTATACCCCAATAAAGATGTTTAAAGGAAAAAAAAATATTCCCAGAAGGAAGGCGGGGAATTAAAAAAAAAAAAATCTTCCAACAAACAAAAGCCCAGGACCAGATGGCTTCACAGGCGAATTCTATCAAACATTTAGTGAAGAGCTAACACCTATCCTTCTCAAACTGTTCCAAAATATAACAGAGGGAGGAACACTCCCAAATTCCTTCTACAAGGCCACCATCACCTTGATACCAAAACCAGACAAGGACGTCACAAAGAAAGAAAACTACAGGCCGATATCACTGATGAACACAGATGCAAAAATCCTCAACAAAATACTAGCAAACAGAATCCAACAGCACATTAAAAGGATCACACACCATGATCAAGTGGGGTTTATTCCGGGAATGCAAGGATTCTTCCATATACGTAAATCTATCAATGAGATACACCACATTAACAAACTGAAGGAGAAAAACCATATGATCATCTCAATAGATGCAGAGAAAGCTTCTGACAAAATTCAACACCCATTTATGATAAAAACCCTCCAGAAAGTAGGCATAGAGGGAACTTTCCTCCACATAATAAAGGCATTATATGACAAACCCACAGCCAACATCACCCTCAATGGTGAAAAACTGAAAGCATTTCCACTAAGATCAGGAACAAGACAAGGTTGCCCACTCTCACCACTCTTATTCAACATAGTTTTGGAAGTTTTAGCCACAGCAATCAGAGAAGAAAAGGAAATAAAAGGAATCCAAATCGGAAAAGAAGAAGTAAAGCTGTCACTGTTTGCAGATGACATGATACTATACATAGAGAATCCTAAAGATGCTACCAGAAAACTACCAGAGATAATCAACGAATTTGGTAAAGTTGCAGGATAGAAAATTAATGCACAGAAATCTCTTGCATTCCTATACACTAATGATGAAAAATCTGAAAGTGAAATCAAGAAAACACTCCCATTTACCATTGCAACAAAAAGAATAAAATATCTAGGAATAAACCTACCTAAGGAGACAAAAGACGTGTATGCAGAAAATTGTAAGACACTGATGAAAGAAATTAAAGATGATACAAATAGATGGAGAGATATACCAAGTTCTTGGATTGGAAGAATCAACATTGTGAAAATGACTCTACTACCCAAAGCAATCTATAGAGTCAATGCAATCCCTATCAAACTACCACTGGCATTTTTCACAGAACTAGAACAAAAAATTTCACAATTTGTATGCAAACACAAAAGACCCCGAATAGCCAAAGCAATCTTGAGAACGAAAAACGGAGCTGCAGGAAGCTGGCGCCCTGACTTCAGACTATACTACAAAGCTACAGTAATCAAGACAGTGTGGTACTGGCACAAAAACAGAAAGATAGATCAATGGAACAGGATAGAAAGCCCAGAGATAAACCCACGCACATATGGTCACCTTATCTTTGATAAAGGAGGCAGGAATGTACAGTGGAGAAAGGACAGCCTCTTCAATAAGTGGTGCTGGGAAAACTGGATAGGTACATGGAAAAGTATCAGATTAGATCACTCCCTAACACCATACACAAAAATAAGCTCAAAATGGATTAAAGACCTAAATGTAAGGCCAGAAACTATCAAACTCTTAGAGGAAAACATAGGCAGAACACTCTATGACATAAATCACAGCAAGATCCTTTTTGACCCACCTCCTAGAGAAATGGAAATAAAAATAAACAAATGGGACCTAATGAAACTTCAAAGCTTTTGCACAGCAAAGGAAACCATAAACAAGACCAAAAGACAACCCTCAGAATGGGAGAAAATATTTCCAAATGAAGCACCTGACAAAGGATTAATCTCCAAAATTTACAAGCAGCTCATGCAGCTCAATAACAAAAAAACAAAAAACCCAATCCAAAAATGGGCAGAAGCCCTAAACAGACATTTCTCCAAAGAAGATATACGGACTGCCAACACACACATGAAAGAATGCTCAACATCACTAATCATTAGGGAAATGCAAATCAAAACTACAATGAGATATCATCTCACACCAGTCAGAATGGCCATCATCAAAAAAATCTAGAAACAATAAATGCTGGAGAGGGTGTGGAGAAAAGGGAACACTCTTGCACTGCTGGTGGGAATGAGAATTGGTTCAGCCACTATGGAGAACAGTATGGAGGTTCCTCAAAAAACTACAGATAGGACTACCATATGACCCAGCAATCCCACTACTGGGCATATACCCTGAGAAAACCAAAATTCAAAAAGAGTCATGTACCAAAATGTTCATTGCAGCTCTATTTGCAATAGCCCGGAGATGGAAACAACCTAAGTGCCCATCATCGAATGAATGGATAAAGAAGATGTGGTACATATATACAATGGAATATTACTCAGCCATAAAAAGAAATGAAATTGAGCTATTTGTAATGAGGTGGATAGACCTAGAGTCTGTCATACAGAGTGAAGTAAGTCAGAAAGAGAGAGACAAATACCGTATGCTAACACATATATATGGAATTTAAGAAAAAAAAAATGTCATCAAGAACCTAGGGGTAAGACAGGAATAAAGACACAGACCTACTAGAGAATGAACTTGAGGATATGGGGAGGCGGAAGTGTAAGGTGTCACAAAGCGACAGAGGCATGGACATATATACACTACCAATGGTAAGGTAGATAGCTAGTGGGAAGCAGCCGCATAGCACAGGGATATCAGCTGGGTGCTCTGTGACCGCCAGGAGGGGTGGGATAGGGAGGGTGGGAGGGAGGGAGATGCAAGTGGGAAGAGATATGGGAACATATGTATATGTATAACTGATTCATTTTGTTGGGAAGCAAAACTAACACACCATTGGAAAGCAATTATATTCCAATAAAGATGTTAAAAAAAAGAAAAAAAAAAAAGATGAGAGAACTAGGTATGGATTAGAAACACCGCATTTCCATAGAAATCTAAATATCCTGAGATGTAAGGCCCTGGCACAATGACAGCCTTTGCACATTTCAGGCTCTATGCAGTTCATGAACTTTACATCTATAGTATTCAGTGGGGTTATGCATCAGAATCACCTGGGATCCTTTTTTCAAAATACATATACCTAGGCCCCTCCCCCTAAAATTCTGAATCAGTATATTTAGAGTGAGGACCAGGCATAAATATTTTCAAAGTTCCGCAAGTGATTCTAACGTACAACTTTCACAAGGCGATTGCTTTCAGTGCAATATTCATTTTTGAACAGTATAATTTTAAAAGCATTTGAAGAAACTAGGGAAGGCCCAGAGGAATTTGACATACAAAATAAACATTGTAGAATGAAAAAAGCCTCTAACAAGAACAGGCATATATTACTGAGTTTGTTTAGACCAGAGATAAAAGGCTTGGGGATGTTACTATGTTCAAATCTTATTGAGTTGTTCACAGTGATCTTTAGAAGATCAAGCAAAAGAAATAGGTTTACCTTAAGTAAAAGACATTTGGTCGGTTGGACATAAAGTGCTTTTGATTACTTGGCAGTCTATAGCCAGAGATCTTTAAGAAGAC
This sequence comes from Phocoena sinus, assembly GCF_008692025.1. NCBI lineage: Eukaryota > Metazoa > Chordata > Mammalia > Artiodactyla > Phocoenidae > Phocoena > Phocoena sinus. Next base: position 57,941,678 of record NC_045771.1, read on the forward strand.
TCAAAATAGTCATTTGTCCTGTGTTTTTAATGGTGTTTCTAAGCACCGGATTAAAGATAAATTGGCTTCCACCTCCTCCTCCTACTTGTATGTGTTAGGCAAGATAAAAAATGTAAAACGATGGCAAAAACGAATCTTAGAGGTATTCCAAACCAGATTTGAGAATATCAGATCAAGTTTCTTAAAGTTAAAATCATATTCACTTACCATTTCAGCTAATAATTTATTTTGATGTTTAACTTCATGGCCTATTTCAATGGAAAGCTATAAAGTAGAAAGCGTAAACATTATTACTTACATAAATGTTTTTAAGTGTTATAAAGTAAAAACAATAATGACATTCTAAGCATAAACATTTTCTCAAATAAAACTGTATTCTAAAAATATAAAATATACTCTCTTCTTTTGTTACTTTTCTCACTGAAATTAATGAAAAATAAACTTAGAATTTCTATTGCTTCCCAACTATGGACATTGTCTCCCTGTTCTTCATTTTGATTTCATCTTAATATTCAATTCCATCTTTTAATTTTGGTACATATTTCTCTCCGGTTCTCTTATCCTTGCATTCTTTTTTCTCTATACTGTTTACACAATAGCATTTGTTTGTATATTTCTTCATTTACCTTTTAAAAATGTATACAAGTTCCCATATTATCAATTCAAATCCAGATATAAGCAATATTTTCCTAATGAATGTAGCATTACTTTGAATAAACATCTAAATTAATTATTTCTTTAGATTCTAAAGGTGTTTTTCTTTAAAATATGATAATAAATTGGAAAAAAACCTCACAAGTTAGTGTCACCCACATCCTCAAGCTATGCACAAAAGAGGCTGAGTCTGAATGAAATACCATAAGTGAGTACAGCTGCTATTCAAACCAAAACCTATCTAATACTTTATACAACAAATTCATCAAAGGCTTCATTTCTAAGATATTTGAATAAACACGCTACTACTAAATCTTGGAAACTACTAAAAATCTTGGCAAACCACTGCAAAATATTGTTCTCAACTTATTTTGTGTAGAAAGCATCTGGGGTAATAGTGATGCAAAACCATGCTAGAATTCTATAGATCAGAATGTGAGCTTTTTCCCCAAATTTAACAATTCAGAGATAATAAAGCACCTATGAAACTAGATAGCCCAAATCACCTGTTTCTACAACTGTCATTCATGCCAGGGGAAGAAATTTACAGGAGGAAAAAGCTTTCTTCTAACAAGAAGCCTAAATTATCAATATTGGAATTAAAAAAAAATCATTTAATTCTTAATTTCCTCTGAATGTTGTATTTTTTATTTATTTTTATTTTTTTACATCTTTATTGGAGTATAATTGCTTTACAATGTTGTGTTAGTTTCTGCTTTATAACAAAGTGAATCAGTTATACATATATATATGTTCCCATATCTCTTCCCTCTTGCGTCTCCCTCCCTCCCACCCTCCCTATCCCACCCCTCCAAGCGGTCACAAAGCACCGAGCTGATATCCCTGTGCTGTGCGGCTGCTTCCCACTAGCTATCTATTTTACGTTAAGTAGTGTATATATGTCCATGCCTCTCTCTCGCTTTGTCACAGCTTACCCTTCCCCCTCCCCATATCCTCATGTCCATTCTCTAGTAGGTCTGTGTCTTTATTCCTGTCTTACCCCTAGGTTCTTCATGACATTTTCTTTTTTCTTAAATTCCATATATGTGTTAGCATACAGTATTTGTCTCTCTCTTTCTGACTTACTTCACTCTGTATGACAGACTCTAGGTCTATCCACCTCATTACAAATAGCTCAATTTCGTTTCTTTTTATGGCTGAGTAATATTCCATTGTATATATGTGCCACATCTTCTTTATCCATTCATCCGATGATGGACACTTAGGTTGCTTCCATGTCCTGGCTATTGTAAACAGAGCTGCAATGAACATTTTGGTACATGACTCTTTTTGAATTTTGGTTTTCTCAGGGTATATGCCCAGTAGTGGGATTGCTGGGTCATATGGTAGTTCTATTTGTAGTTTGTTAAGGAACCTCCAGACTGTTCTCCATAGTGGCTGTACCAATTCACATTGCCACCAGCAGTGCAAGAGTGTTCCCTTTTCTCCACACCCTCTCCAGCGTTTATTGTTTCTAGATTTTTTGATGATGGCCTGAATGTTGTATTTTTTAAATTATTAACATTATACAATATTGCTTAGTTTATAGATCAACTCCTTTTGATTTAATATGACCTTGAAAACAATACTCATTTCAGAATGTAACAGTCTCCAGGCTGAATATAATTCTATTTTCCAAAGACTAATGAAATAGCAATTAGGTTTTGGCAGCATAAGCTTCCAGTGAATGCTCTATAAGTGTACTGCATGTTTATTTTAATGCGGAATCAATCACATACACTGGTAAAACCATCTTCTGGTTATCCTTTATTTAATACATATTAAGTCAATACCACTATAAGGAATTATGGTAAGTGCTATGTAGAATATAAAACTAAGTACAATAGAAAACCCTATTTCTGGTAAATTTCTTTTACATACAGATAATTCCAATGCAGATCATTATGCAATAAGCGCTACAGAAATGGTACAAATGGTCTTATGTTCATAAGGAAAAGGTTACTTTTATGTGGTGATCAGGAATGGCCTGGAGGAGAGAAGATGCAATGAGGTGGAGCCTTTCAGAAGGGCAAGACTTCAGCCAATGTCAGGAGAGAGAGGCAGTCTAAGGCAAAGTGATAGCATGCCCAAAGATACAGGAGTGGGAGAGTGACAGCATGCGTAGGACACAAGGAGTACTTGAATTTGTCTGGCAGAAAGCATGTATACATTCTGGAGGTACAGGAGGTAAGGTCTGAAAAGCTGTGGACAATATTTGCAGAACCTATTTGATGGAACTATAGAGTGTGAACTTCATTTCTTACATCATGGGAGGCCACTGAAGACTTCTGGGAGCAAGGATGCAAGTTAAAAAATACTCTAAAAAGATGACTGGTGACAGGGTGTAGCTCAGACCAAAACATGGGAAAAATTAGGAACAGATAGGTTAAAAGACTTTCCCAACAGTTCACCTAAGAAAACCGGGGGATAGTATTAGAAAGAGAAAGGTGGAAATAGGAACAGTAGAAAAAAAAGCACAGGACTTGGTGACTGACGTGAGGTACAAAGACAGAAACATGAAAGACAGATTTGTAGCTTTTGAGACTAGAAGAAGAAAAGTCAGAAGATGAGCTGCTTGGGGGTGGAAGGTGGATTACTTTGAGACATTAGTACAGACAACATACAGTATTTTAGATTTAACTACAAAAAAAAAATTCTGAAGTTAAAAACAAAACAAATATACCATATGTTTTGATTGGCCACATTTTCTAAACTTGTACTTAAATCATGTCTAAATTTTGAGTCATGTTGCTAAAACTTAATTGCTATTTCATTAGCCTTTGGAAAGTAGAATTGTAAAAGCCTGGAGACTGTTATATTTTGAAATGAGTATTGTTTTCAAGGTCATATTAAATCAAAAGTAGTTGATCTATGAACTAAGCAATTTTGTATAATGTGAATAATTTAGAAAATACAACATTTCGAGGAAATTAAGAATTAAATGATTTTTTTTTTAATTCAATATTGATAATTTAGGCTTGTTAGAAGAAAGCTTTTTTCTCCTGGAAATTTCTTTCCCTGGCGTGAATGACAGTTGTAGAAAGTAGTTAGGTGATTTGGGCTATCTAGTTTCATAGGTGCTTTATTATCTCTGAATTGTTAAATTTGGGGAAAAAAAGCTCATATCACCAAACTACACTATTTTGTAACTGAATTCCTTAGTATGATACCAATAAAAGTGTATATTTTATAAGTATAAAATATACATGTGAGGGGACCTTGAAGATGGCGGAAGAGTAAGACGCGGAGATCGCCTTCCTCCCCACGGATACACCAGAAATACATCCACACGTGGAACAACTCCTACAGAACTCCTACTGAAGGCTGGCAGAAGACCTCAGACCTCCCAAAAGGCAAGAAACTCCCCACGTAACTGGGTAGGGCAAAAGAAAAAACAGAGACAAAAGAATAAGGACGGCACCTGCACCAGTGGGAGGGAGCTGTGAAGGAGGAAAAGTTTCCACACACTAGGAAGCCCCTCCGCGGGCGGAGACGGCGGGAGGCAGAGGGGGGAGTTTCGGGACCGCGGAGTAGTGCACAGCGACGGGTGCGGAGGGCAAAGCGGGGAGATTCCTGCACAGACGATCGGTGCTGACCGGCACTCACCAGCCCGAGAGGCTTGCTGCTCACCCACCGGGGCGGGCGGGGCTGCGAGCTGAGGCTCGGGTTTTGGTTTTGGACCGAGCTCAGGGAGAGGACTGGGGTTGGCGGCTTGAACATAGCCTGAAGGGGTTAGTGCACCACGACTAGCCGGGAGGGAGTTCGGGGAAAAGCCTGCACCGGCCGAAGAGGCAAGAGACTTTTTCTTCCCTCTTTGTTTCCTGGTGCGCGAGGAGAAGGGTTTAAGAGCGCTGCTTAAAGGAGCTCCAGAGACGGGCGCGAGCCGCGGCTGAGGGCGCGAGCCCCCGAGACGGGCGCGAGCCGCGGCTGAAAGCGCAAACCCCAGAGACGGGCGCGAGCCGCGGCTAAAACCGTGGACCCCAGAGACGGGCGGGAGACGCTAAGGCTGCTGCTGCCGCCACCAAGGGGCCTGTGTGCGAGCACAGGTCACTCTCCACACCCCTCTTCCGCGGAGCCTGTGCAGCCCGCAACTGCCAGGTTCCCGGGATCCAGGGACAACTTCCCCGGGACAACGCACGGCGGGCCTCAGGCTGGTGCAACGTCACGCCGGCCTCTGCCGCAACGTGACGCTGCCTCTGCCGCCGCAGGCCCGCCCCGCACGCAGTGCCCCTCCTTCCCCCATCCCCCAACCCCCGGCCTGAGTGAGCCGGAGGCCCCGAATCAGCGGCTCCTTTAACCCCGTCCTGTCTGAGTGAAAAAACAGACGCCCTCCAGCGACCTACACGCAGAGGCAGGGCCAAATCCAAAGCTGAGCTCCTGTGAGCTGTGAGAACAAAGAGAAAGGGAAATCTCTCCCAGCAGCCACAGAAGCAGCGGATTAAAGCTCCACAATCAACTAGATATACCCTGCATCTGTGGAATACCTGAATAGACAAGGAATGATCCCAAATTGAAGAGGTGGAATTTAGGAGCGAGATTTATGATTTTTTCCCCTTTTCCTCTTTTTGTGAATGTGTACATGTATGCTTCTGTGTGAGATCTTGTCTGTATACTCTTGCTTCCACCATTTGCCCTAGGGCTCTATCCGTCCATGACTTTTTTTTAAAAATTCTTTTTCTTAATAATTAAGTTTAATTGTAATAACTTTATTATACTTTACCTTCGTTCTTTCTTTCTTTCCTTCCTTCCTTCCCTCCTTTAGACAACGAATCACCCCAAATTGAGGAGGTGGTCTCAGGGAGCAGGATTTATGATTTTTCCCCCTTTACCTCTTTTTGTGAAGGTGTATGTGTATGCTTCTGTGTAAGATTTTCTCTGTATAGCTTTGCTTCCAACATGTCCTAAGGTTCTATCCGTCCCTTTTTTTTTTTCTTCTAAATATTTTTTAATTCAATAACTATATTATACTTTATTTTTACTGTATCATCTTTCTTTCTGTCTTTTTTTCCTTCTTTCCCTCCTTCCTTCCTTCCTCCCTCCCTCCCTCCCTCCCTCCTTTCTTTCCTTCTTTCTTCCTTCCTTCCTTTCCTCCTTTCCTTCTTTCTTTGCTCATACTTCTACTAATTCTCCCTACTTTTTCTCCCTTTTATTCTGAGCTGTGTGGATGAAAGGCTCTTGGTGCTCCAGCCAGGAGTCAGGGCTCTGCCTCTGAGGTAGGAGAGCCAACTTCAGGACACTGGTCAACAAGAGACCTCCCAGCTCCACATAATATTAAACGGTGGAAATATCCCAGAGACCTCCATCTTAACACCAGCACCCAGCTTCACTCAACGACCAGCAAGCCACAGTGCTGGACAACCTATGCCAAACAACTAGCAAAACAGGAACACAACCCCACCCATTAACAGAGAGGCTGCCTAAAATCATAATAAGGCCACAGACACCCCAAAACACACCACCAGACGTGAACCTGCCCACTAGAGAGACAAGATCCAGCCTCATCCAGCACAACACAGGCACTAGTCCCCTCCACCAGGAAGCCTACACAACCCACTGAAACAACCTTAGCCACTGGAGACAGACATCAAAAACAACGGGAACTACGAACCTGCAGCCTGCAAAAAGGAGACCCCAAACACAGTAAGATAAGCAAAATGAGAAGACAGAAAAACACACAGCAGATGAAGGAGCAAGATAAAAACCCACCAGACCTAACAAATGAAGAGGAAATAGGCAATCTACCTGAAAAAGAATTCAGAATAATGATAGTAAGGATGATCCGAAATCTTGGAAGTAGAATGGACAAAATGCAAGAAACAGTTAACAAGGACCTACAAGAACTAAAGATGAAACAAGCAACGATGAACAATGCAATAACTGAAATTAAAATCACTCTAGATAGGATCAATAGCAGAATAACTGAGGCAGAAGAACGGATAAGTGACCTGGAAGATAAAGTAGTGGAAATAACTACTGCAGAGCAGAATAAAGAAAAAAGAATGAAAAGAACTGAGGACAGTCTCAGAGACCTCTGGGACAACATGAAACGCACCAACATTCGAATTATAGGGGTTCCAGAAGAAGAAGAAAGAAAGAAAGGGACTGAGAAAATATTTGAAGAGATTATAGTTGAAAACTTCCCTAATATGGGAAAGGAAATAGTTAATCAAGTCCAGGAAGCACAGAGGGTCCCATACAGGATAAATACAAGGAGAAACACGCCAAGACACATATTAATCAAACTGTCAAAAATTAAATACAAAGAAAGCATATTAAAAGCAGCAAGGGAAAAACAACAAATAACACACAAGGGAATCCCCATAAGGTTAACAGCTGATCTCTCAGCAGAAACCCTACAAGCCAGAAGGGAGTGGCAGGACATACTGAAAGTGATGAAGGAGAATAGCCTGCAACCAAGACTACTCTACCCAGCAAGGATCTCATTCACATTTGATGGAGAAATTAAAACCTTTACAGACAAGCAAAAGCTGAGAGAGTTCAGCACCACCAAACCAGCTTTACAACAAATGCTAAAGGAACTTCTCTAGACACGAAACACAAGAGAAGGAAATGACCTATAGTAGCGAACCCAAAACAATATAGAAAATGGAAATAGGAACATACATATCGATAATTACCTTAAATGTAAATGGACTAAATGCTCCCACCAAAAGACACAGATTGGCTGAATGGATACAAAAACAAGACCCTTATATATGCTGTCTACAAGAGACCCACTTCAGAACTAGAGACACATACAGACTGAAAGTAAGGGGATGGAAAAAGATATTCCATGCAAATGGAAACCAAAAGAAAGCTGGAGTAGCAATTCTCATATCAGACAAAATAGACTTTAAAATAAGGACTATTAAAAGGGACAAAGAAGGACACTACATAATGATCAAGGGATCGATCCAAGAAGAAGATATAACAATTGTAAATATTTATGCACCCAACATAGGAGCACCTCAATACATAAGGCAAATACTAACAACCATAAAAGGGGAGATCAACAGTAACACATTCATAGTAGGGGACTTTAACACCCCACTTTCACCCATGGACAGATCATCCAAAATGAAAATAAATAAGGAAACACAAGCTTTAAATGATACATTAAACAAGATGGACTTAATTGATATTTATAGGACACTCCATCCAAAAACAACAGAATACACATTTTTCTCAAGTGCTCATGGAACATTCTCCAGGATAGATCATATCTTGGGTCACAAATCAAGCCTTGGTAAATTTAAGAAAACTGAAATTGTTTCAAGTATCTTTTCCGACCACAACGCCATGAGACTAGATATCAATTACAGGAAAATATCTGTAAAAAATACAAACACATGGAGGCTAAACAATACACTACTTAATAATGAAGTGATCACTGAAGAAATCAAAGAGGAAATAAAAAAATACCTAGAAACAAATGACAATGGAGACACAACGACCCAAAACCTATGGGATGCAGCAAAAGCAGTTCTAAGGGGGAAGTTTATAGCAATACAAGCCCACCTTAAGAAGCAGGAAACATCTCGAATAATCAACCTAACCTTGCACCTCAAGCAATTAGAGAAAGAAGAACAAAAAAACCCCAAAGCTAGCAGAAGGAAAGAAATCATAAAAATCAGATCAGAAATAAATGAAAAAGAAATGAAGGAAACAATAGCAAAGATCAATAAAACTAAAAGCTGGTTCTTTGAGAAGATAAACAAAATAGATAAACGACTAGCCAGACTCATCAAGAAAAAAAGGGAGAAGACTCAAATCAATAGAATTAGAAATGAAAAAGGAGAAGTAACAACTGACACTGCAGAAATAAAAAAAATCATGAGAGATTACTACAAGCAACTCTATGCCAATAAAATGGACAATCTGGAAGAAATGGACAAATTCTTAGAAATGCACAACCTGCCAAGGAAGAATCAGGAAGAAATAGAAAATATGAACAGACCAATCACAAGCACTGAAATTGAAACTGTGATTAAAAACCTTCCAACAAACAAAAGCCCAGGACCAGATGGCTTCACAGGTGAATTCTATCAAACGTTTAGAGAAGAGCTAACACCTATCCTTCTCAAACTCTTCCAAAATATAGCAGAGGGAGGAACACTCCCAAATTCCTTCTACGAAGCCACCATCACCTTGATACCAAAACCAGACAAGGATGTCACAAAGAAAGAAAACTACAGGCCAATATCACTGATGAACATAGATGCAAAAATCCTCAACAAAATACTAGCAAACAGAATCCAACAGCACATTAAAAGGATCATACACCATGATCAAGTGGGGTTTATTCCAGGAATGCAAGGATTCTTCAATATACGCAAATCTATCAATGTGATAAACCATATTAACAAATTGAAGGAGAAAAACCATATGATCATCTCAATAGATGCAGAGAAAGCTTTCGACAAAATTCAACACCCACTTATGATAAAAACCCTCCAGAAAGTAGGCATAGAGGGAACTTTCCTAAACATAATAAAAGCCATATATGACAAGCCCACAGCAAACATCATCCTCAATGGTGAAAAACTGAAAGCATTTCCACTAAGATCAGGAACAAGACAAGGTTGCCCACTCTCACCACTCTTATTCAACATAGTTTTGGAAGTTTTAGCCACAGCAATCAGAGAAGAAAAGGAAATAAAAGGAATCCAAATCGGAAAAAAAGAAGTAAAGCTGTCACTGTTTGCAGATGACATGATACTATACATAGAGAATCCTAAAGATGCTACCAGAAAACTACTAGAGCTAATCAATGAATTTGGTAAAGTAGCAGGATACAAAATTAATGCACAGAAATCTCTGGCATTCCTATATACTAATGATGAAAAATCTGAAAGTGAAATCAAGAAAACACTCCCATTTACCATTGCAACAAAAAGAATAAAATATCTAGGAATAAACCTACCTAAGGAGACGAAAGACCTGTATGCAGAAAATTATAAGACACTGATGAAAGAAATTAAAGATGATACAAATAGATGGAGAGATATACCATGTTCTTGGATGGGAAGAATCAACATTGTGAAAATGACTCTACTACCCAAAGCAATCTACAGATTCAATGCAATCCCTATCAAACTACCACTGGCATTTTTCACAGAACTAGAACAAAAAATTTCGCAATTTGTATGGAAACACAAAAGACCCCGAATAGCCAAAGCAATCTTGAGAACGAAAAATGGAGCTGGAGGAATCAGGCTCCCTGACTTCAGACTATACTACAAAGCAACAGTAATCAAGACAGTATGGTACTGGCACAAAAACAGAAAGATAGATCAGTGGAACAGGATAGAAAGCCCAGAGATAAACCCACGCACATATGGACACCTTATCTTTGATAAAGGAGGCAGGAATGTACAGTGGAGAAAGGACAGCCTCTTCAATAAATGGTGCTGGGAAAACTGGACAGGTACATGTAAAAGTATGAGATTAGATCACTCCCTAACACCATACACAAAAATAAGCTCAAAATGGATTAAAGACCTAAATGTAAGGCCAGAAACTATCAAACTCTTAGAAGAAAACATAGGAAGAACACTCTATGACATAAATCACAGCAAGATCCTTTCTGACCCACCTCCTAGAGTAATGGAAATAAAAACAAAAATAAACAAATGGGACCTAATGAAACTTCAAAGCTTTTGCACAGCAAAGGAAACCATAACCAAGACCAAAAGACAACCCTCAGAATGGGAGAAAACATTTGCAAATGAAGCAACTGACAAAGGATTAATCTCCAAAATTTACAAGCAGCTCATGCAGCTCAATAACAAAAAAACAAACAACCCCATCCAAAAATGGGCAGAAGACCTAAATAGACATTTCTCCAAAGAAGATAAACAGAATGCCAACAAACACATGAAAGAATGCTCAACATCATTAATCATTAGAGAAATGCAAATCAAAACTACAATGAGATATCATCTCACACCCGTCAGAATGGCCATCATCAAAAAATCTAGAAACAATAAATGCTGGAGAGGGTGTGGAGAAAAGGGGACACTCTTGCACTGCTGGTGGGAATGTGAATTGGTTCAGCCACTGTGGAGAACAGTATGGAGGTTCCTTAAAAAACTACAAATAGAATTACCATATGACCCAGCAATCCCACTACTTGGCATATACCCTGAGAAAACCAAAATTCAAAAAGAGTCATGTACCAAAATGTTCATTGCAGCTCTATTTACAATAGCCAGGACATGGAAACAACCTAAGCGCCCATCATCGGATGAAGAAGATGTGGCACATATACACAATGGAATATTACTCAGCCTTAAAAAGAAATGAAATTGAGCTATTTGTAATGAGATGGATAGACCTAGAGTCTGTCATACAGAGTGAAGTAAGTCAGAAAGAAAAAGACAAATACCGTATGCTAACACATATATATGGAATTTAAGGGAAATAAATGTCATGAAGAACCTAGGGGTAAGATAGGAATAAAGACGCAGACCTACTGGAGAACGGACTTAAGGATATGGGGAGGGGGAAGGGTGAGTTTTGACAGGGCGAGAGAGAGTCATGGACATATACACACTAACAAACGTAGTAAGGTAGATAGCTGGGGGGAAGCAGCCGCAAGGCACAGGGATATTAGCTCGGTGCTTTGTGACAGCCTGGAAGGGTGGGATGGGGAGAGTGGGAGGGAGGGAGACGCAAGAGGGAAGACATATGGGAACATATGTATATGTATAGCTGATTCACTTTGTTATAAAGCAGAAACTAACACACCATTGTAAAGCAATTATACCCCAATAAAGATGTTTAAAAAAAAATAAATAAAATATACATGTATATATAAATACACAAATTAAAAAGTATATAATATGTGCTTTATACTTACAGATTTTATAGCAGTTACTTTGTTTCTCAGACTTTCCGTGAGTCTCTCATTTTCTTCTTCACAGGCACTATACCCACTATTAGGATAGCCATAGTTCCCATAGTTGCCAGGAGGTACTCCTTCACCTGCAAGGATTAGAGTCACAAGCAGAGTTGCAGCAAAAACTTTTGAAACCTTGACAAGAAAGAACTGAAAAAGACCCCTGGAGGGCGTTGCAGACCATGTATGTCTATTATTCACACTCCAAATGAACTTTAAAAATTAATAACCAAATAGAGATTAGAACAATTCTAATACCCTCTCTTAAGCAAAGAATACTGAATTCAGTTCAAAACACATTTGTTGACTGCATATTGATTGCCCACAAGACACTGAAATAGGCACTGATATATAAAGAGATTCTGGACACATTTCCTGCTCCCTAGAACTACACAGTTTAAAAAAAAATCTAAAAGTATCATAACATCAACTACCTATGGAAGAAGCTTGGCTATGAAGAGAAAGGCAGAAAGAGGATAATACAGCAGGATGAAGTTCATGGCAGAGGGAGGGTCCTTTACTAGCATCTCTTTCTTTTAAATAGAAAAGAGCTGGAATAACTTGGAGAATATTAGCTGAGATTTAAGAGAGGGACTCATTCATTCTTCAACAAATACTTGAGAAACTCCATGTATCAGATTCATTGTTCTTTCTAGGTGCCACTTTTTGGAGCTCATCTGACTAGGGAATAGCGTTGGGATACAGGACTATAGTCCCAGCCACTGCCTAATATAGTACTTGATATTCATCAGGCCATCAAACAGGTAGAGTGAGCCTTGAACAGTGAATACATATACTAACATGTTGGAGGATTGAGAGAGGAAAGCATAGCTGACAGTGTTATCTAACCGCATTTTTTTTTAAACTATTGACAATTTTCTCAGTAAAAAAGAGAAAAGCCTGTCTTTGAAGAATGGTGATCATTTGGGGGAATAAACAGTAAAGAGAATAATGGAGGAAAGTGACTAGGGTTATACAGGATTACTACAGGGATAAAGCAATCCTGGCTGAGGCAATATATTGTAGTGTGATTTTTCTCCAGAAGAACTCATCAGCCTAAGTTAGCCCATGAAACGCTGGATGGTTGGACTGATCAAGAGTTGGAGGTTTACAGTGTTGGGGCTGCTGAAGAACAGAGCCCCAAGAGGATGAGATTCCTTGCAAAAAGACTGGGTGAATATATGGATTATGGGGATTCAACTGGACAAGGACTGAAGTAGTGTTAACAGAAGCCTGAGAATATGGAGGAAAGGGATGATACAGAAACTAAAGGTCTCCATAAACTCAAAGAGTGGATGGAGTGGCAGTGACAGTAACATATGGAAGGGCCGGAAGTAGCAGGCAGCACTGGTTGTTGAAGAAAGGTCAAAGCGTGAACAGAAAGCTCTTTCAAGGCACAGCACAAAGCTCACTTTCTCTAAAAAGCAAAACTCTCTCCTTTGAATTCTTACAGCTCTGACTATATGTAACACTAATATCACACTCTAGACTGCACTCCAAGGGCAGAAAGTAAATTTGTTCTGCTCGTGGCTATAGATCCCCCCCACAAATATACACACACCCAGTAAGGCACACCCAGTAAATACTTGTAAATTAACTAATTAATGAACAGAATCTGAATTCACTGTTATTCAACTTTGAATGTGCCTGCCTTTGTCAGCAGTGGGGTCACAGGCTTCTTTGAGGACAGAGGCAGTGAGGCAGTGTCTCAACCTTCTTCTATATCCCCTGTACCTAATAAGTACTTTACATGCAGCAGACACACAATCTCCACCACCACAAAAACCACAACAAAATGCTAAATGAGTATGTTCCTGAGGAGAAGGAGTCGCTTTCCCCAAATTTTCCCTCAACTGCTGACACACTATCCACAAAGCTAAGTGTGCCATTATAAAATTTAAGGACTCAGGTGACTAGACATAATATTTTCCTCCACTCAGTGATTAAAATAATTATTTAAACAATGCATTCTCACCCTATTCATCAATGATACTCTGTACAAACTCTAATAAGGACCAAAATCCTTACAGAAAAGAAAAATGTCTTCATATTTTATGTGACTAAGGTCCTAGATATATAACGTTTGTCCAATAAGTCATTACTGACTGGATGAATTTAACCACTTGACAACCAAGGAATTCATTTCTAAATTAATGGCTATTTGTCTCACTTCCTTTATTGTTATTTTTCCCTATCTTAATTTTATTTTTAGAGTTCTTCAATACTGTCGCATTTATTAAAAGTGAAATTCTCAGAAGTATTTCAAGGCACATTTCTTTTTTTTTTTTTTTTTTCTTTGCGGTACGCGGGCCTCTCTGTTGTGGCCTCTCCCGTCGCGGAGCACAGGCTCCGGACGCGCAGGCTCAGCGGCCATGGCTCACGGGCCCAGCCGCTCCGCGGCACGTGGGATCCTCCCGGACCAGGGCACGAAACCGTGTCCCCTGCATCGGCAGGCGGACTCTCAACCACTGCGCCACCAGGGAAGCCCTCAAGGCACATTTCTTCTATTAAAGAGTTAATCTTCCCTCACACCATCATTCACTACCAATATTAATAAATAAATAAATAAAATAAAATGTTAGGAGTTGTTATTCTTTGTGTGACTTAACTGCTATAAAAAGTTGTTGGAAAGCTAATGGGTGCCAAAGATGATCCTCAGACTTTGTCCATTAGACAAATGCTACTTTTGGATAGTTTCTGTCAATAACTGAACCAAATCACCGAGAGGGACATGTGAAGTGTGGAAGCTTCTCCACATGAATATCTACTGATTCACGATCCCAGGTTTAAAGTTCCAGGTCAATACAGACTGATCCTTTAAAAAAAAAAAAAAAAAAAAAGCTCCTGTCACATCATACCAATGTAAATTACAGCAATTGATACATCACCTTTCCTCCTCTCAACTACAGGGGAGCTTAAAAACAAACAAACAAAAAACCACTCTATTCTAGAGATTGTAATTTCATTAGTCTGGGCTGGGGTCCGGGTATCAAAGCCCTAAAAGCTCTCCAGGTGATTCTAATGTACAGTCAGGGCTCAGAACCATCATTTCTCTAGTCCCTTTCCTGCAATTTATCATGGCACACTGCTGCACAAAAACATTCAAAGGGGCCAAAAGACCTACCAATGAGATCCAAATTCCTTGGCCTAGCACTCAAAGGTCTACACAATGTGGTTGGTTCTGGTTCTATGTCTCCTACTTCAACCAAATAGGCTTAATCATAATCCTTTAAAACACATCATTCATAATTCTAGATTCCAGCCCTACAACTATTTCTGGGGGGAAAGGGTCATCCTTCCAACTGGAAATTACCTCTCCTACACTTCATTATTTAAGCTTTAGTTCAAGTTCCTATGTCTCCACAGAGTACCAAGTGCTCTATCTGTGAAATCCCCGAGACATTCACTACCTGTAGAACTTATTTGGTATTTGGTTGTATAGCTACCGCCTTGTACTATAATTTATCTTTGTACATATTTCTACTCCTCAACTAGATTGGAAGCTTTGGGGAACACAAGCAGAGCTACAAACGACTGTATACCTACAGCTTACTCAAGTACACAATAAATGTTTGCTGTCATTAGTAATGATAAAAAGGAAAAACATTTAGGCATATAAAACTAACCTTGTTCAAAATGAGTTATATTTTTTCTCTACAATTTATTTGGCCAACTTTCCTTCTATGATCCAAGTATTCACAAAAACTACATTTTTCAAAAGCTGTTTCTCATACTACAATTTACTAATGAATGTACATGCCTAGAGTTACTGGCAACTTTCACTAACTTTAAATACCTGACAGTTGAAAACTTTTTTTTTCTTTTTCCATCTTATAAGAACTAAAAAAGGTAACATTATCTTTTTTCAATATTTCATATATTTTCTCAGGTATATTGTACACTGATTTGGCAGGTTTTTTCTTTTTCCCAATTATCACTTAATAGTTTCAGAACCAGAAAATGCTCTGTGTTATAATAGCCCATTATAAGTCCTTGTGCCTAATTTGTTCCTGTTGCTTGGTGAACCTGCTTCCTAAGCTAAAAGGTCAAGAACAAATGCTAAGTCACCAAGAATTACTACATTCTACCGTCTTACCAGTGGAACAAGGCTCAGATAAGAACTGTTCTGGGTAAAACGGCCTTTAACAGTAATGATACGTACGTTTACCTTTGTAACTCACTGTAACCAGGCTAATATGATTATTATTAGTGTGCTCTGCATGCAACACTCACTCTTCAAACTTTGCTTCTGAAGAAACTAACATCGGGTCCAATAAAAAGAAACCGAAGACAGCAATTTCCATAATCACGCTCCGACCGTCAATAACACTAAAGACTCATCACTGAGTTGGCACCTGTACATACCTCACCTCCAGTCCTCCACTACTCTCTGTAAACCTACCATCCATACCTGGGACTGAACTAAACTTAAGGCACGCCCCAGGATCTCGGACAAATGGTGTGTTTCCACTTGGTATCGCCTCCAAAGACCCCTCCATACACCCTGCTCTCTGGTTCAGATTCCAGAGACATGAAACAGATCCGATTTCCTTCCGCGTCCCCGCGCCCAGCACGGCCAGTTCTAGGGCCCCCGAACTTAGAATCTCAGCCCTCTTCTTACCCAGGCCTGCACGCCTCATCCTGCCAGAGGAGCGGGGGAAAAGGCGGGCGGAGGGGTGGGAAGAGGCCAGGGGTCACCCGGACTGCGTCCTCAGTACCGGGGCCCGGCGAAACACCAACTTCTTCCCCTAAAGCGCCACGACATCAGGGTAGTCTAAACGTGGCGCTGGCTGATGGCGTCACCCAAGGCGCTTCTCGGCGCCCTGCGAGGCGGCCGCATGACCGAACTACATTCTGGGAAATGTAGTTCGCCGCCGAGGCCGGGAATATGGTAGGGGCGTGGGGGTGAACCAGGCTGGAGGAGCGGGCGGGGCTTCCGGAAAAGGGACGCGCGCTTACCCGGTTGTGACTGCGGGCCTGGGACTATGGATCTCAGCTGCGGCCTGGCTCTTTCTCTCAGCTGTCGGCCCCCGAGTTTAACGCTATACATCTGTTCCTCCCAGACCATGAGAGGATGGTTGACTTCTCTTTCCAGGTGCCGCCTTTCACTTCCTCTCACCTCGAGTTAGTTCAGGTAAAGTCAAAGAAAACTTTATCCAAGTTTCTGATCTCACACATAAGTAATCTGAGACCCATAGACGGGAAGGAAGAGTATAGCCCATCGGTGCCGGGTCACCAGTGGTGTAGGGAAAACCAGGCCCCTTGCACTAGGGCTGCTGCTCGGATTAAAACAGTCGATAAAATTAACAGGGTCTCCTCAGAAGCACTGAAGACTTCGTTCCCTGTTTCCGAGTTTGTTGCATTTCTGGAAAGAACCGCGGCCATTAGCTGTTAAGGGCTCGAGGGACCCCTCAACTTCCTCCCACTTAGACCTTTTTAACTTACACAAAGGATACTGAAATACAGTTTACACAGGGTAATGTGCCAACTTAAACGGGGTGCTGGCTGGGGTGGAGTGGTACTGGAATCGGGATTAGTCCTAGAATTTCATTTTATCTCACAGGATTATCGTGAGGATTAAATGAGATAACTTTTTATAAAAAGAAGTCTGATACATATTAGATGCTCAAAAACCACTGGATGCTTGCTGTTTTGTCGTCGCTGCTGTATGACAGTGGGATAATCTCCATACTATAGACTTCTGAGAATGCAATGTCTGATCATTTAGTGTTCCCTCATAGTGTCTCAGTATGAACATTGACTATAGTAGTGTCAGAGTAAGTTTCTGCTCTAAGGTCGTTTTTGTAAAATACACACACCCAAAAAAACAATTTTTAATAAAAGTTATTAATCTGGGAAATAAGCTTAATCCAATAGCGTTTTGAGAGGAAAACAGTATTCATAAAAATAAACAATCATTCTCTAAAAACATGAGAATTAAATGAAGATTTTATCAGAAATAATTATTGCAAATAAACACTGACGTTTCAATAAGAGAGATGATGGCATTTTATCTTACAATCTGTGACAGTTCTTTTGTAAGAAGTACACGTGTTCTATAAGCAAAACATGTCAGAAAAATCATCTTGCTTAAAGAAGGCTTTCTCATATTAATGTAATTTTTTAAATCTAATGTTGAGTTTACCAAAACATCATTTAAATTACATATGTACTTATCCTTTTATAAACTACTTCCCCTACATAGTAGGGAGATATAATAATAAAATATAAAAGGGATAAAAAATAAAGTAATAAAGGGTACCAAGAATATAACTCAAGACAGGCAAAGTTGGTTTGTATTGAGCTTGTGACCCAAAAATCCAAATAGTTGCTTATCGCTTCTGTTGCCAGTCTCAAGTTAGGATAATCCCATCTGAGAAGATTTTGCATGCAAAAAATGAAGTGGAAAAGATGCATTTAATACACAGAAAAATAGTTCTTCAGTGGGACCACAGTTGACATAGAGACTAGAGGGAGTTCTCTTCACTTTTATCATTTTCTATTTTTCTTTTCCTTTTTAATAAAATCCCTAATCTTCTTACTGAATGAAGACCAATAAAATTCTTAGAGATGAAGAGTATTTAGAACTTTTTTTCAATTCTCATAGGATAATTTCATAGAAAACATCTAATCTTTGGGGTCTCTAGGAAATGAATGACGAAAAATGACAATTAGTCTTTACTACTATTTCTTGTAGTAATTACAGAAACAAGAATATGAGCAGGAAATGTCTGAATCGTGGTGCAAAATTTGAAACTTTTCTTTTTCAAAACTGGCTAAATCAGCATTAACAAAATTTCCAATCATGAAACAAATTCAGTGTATCAAGCATAATATTTGAAGGACATTTTATGTCCTTCTAAGTAAAGAAAAATAAAATTTTAAATTATTGGCATGAATTTTACCCTTTAGATTGTTCAGTTTTAAATGCAAGCATGAGAGCATTTAACTCATATGTGAAATCACCAAAATCACACAGTTCGAATTTCATAGCTCATACGTGAGCATGTATAATATTTTGTAGAAACACTGCACAAAACTAACTCAACTGTTTTTATTCCAATCTTGATGTGTGCCAGGTCTTGATAGTCTACCAAAACTTGGTCTTCATCTTATTGGTGAGTTAGGAGGGACTGAAAAGTAAAGTAATTACGGTTGCCCTATCTTTTCCTTTCCTTCGATGTCATCATTTTAAATATAACTGCCTAATACAAGGAAGTAAGATGAGTAAGGAAGAATATAAGTTTCCTTGGATGTTTTCTTCTTTGTGCAGAAGAACTTCTGGTTCATGTGGTCTTTCAGGGCTGTCAGTGCCCACACTTATTCAGTCACAGACTTAAAACACTTACTTTGTACTCACTTTCAGTTTTGCAGAACTTCCATGCATTATGTGTCCACTGGAATTCTGTGCTTGTGGAACATCACAAGTGTTACATGTGAATGGGGTGGCAATGAACAATAAACATGCATATTGCCATCTCCTCTGCTCATATGCATGCTCCATGGTTCCATTAGTTCAAAACAGTGAGTGCAGAGCATTAAACCAGGCAGGATGTTCTTCTAGCCAAGAGACCTATGCAACAGCAAAGATTGCAAACTGGTGAACTTGGCCCTGGGCTGCAGAGAGAAATCTTCCAAGGTAATGGGGACATAGTTGGTAGAGAAAAAGGAAGAAAGTGAGTGAATACAGAGGATATATATATCGACAGGGAGAGACTGATCAAGGTGAAATAACTGCGAGGTGAGATTCTCAGGGAAACAAGAAAATAGAGCATGCAGGTGCTGCCCCAAGCAGAAGGAAAGAAGAAGGAAGGGAAGAGGTTGTTAGTTGCACCGTTTTCCCAAACCACCCACCAAGCTGGTCTCAGTAAGTGGTTAATGAACCATAGATGAGTGAAATTCTTGTGACTTGGCATGTATAAGCAGTAGAAAAATTTTTCTCAAGGCAGGCATGATCCCAGAAAACCTGAATGATAGGGTGTGATTGCAGGGATAAGGCTTTTTCTTGTGTTTAACTCCAAGACGTTTCACTCTTCCAGAAATTCGGATGTATTACTTAGACCTCATTCTGGGAAATGACTCCTTCCTTAATGTCAGTGAATCAGTAGCTTTGATTTTTTTTTTTTCTGAATATCTGGACCCATAGCAGAGCTAAATTTCAAACTGCACTTTGCATAGGCTGCCCTTTTAATATTCCAATTTTAGAGAGATTTTTGACATTTATAAAACATTGTTTTAGGTTAAAGATGATACGTTTAATTTCCATTGCTTAGAAAATATTGGTGTTGTATGTTTTAAAAGGCTCTGCATTATGACTCAATGTTAGAAACCAGAATATCTAACTTACAAACTGTTTTAAAAGGTATTTTTAAATGAACAGTAAAGTTAACAATGAGTAAAGTTGGCATGATGTTATAGTTCTTGCAGGGCTTTTTGTTTTTTTGCATTTTGGGACAAATAGGAAGACAGAATTTCAAGGTGGACATCGTGGATTACAATTGCACAAAGTAGAGCCTGGCTTCTTTGTGGAGAGTCCAGATGCAGCTGATTTTGTCCCTCTGGGGCTACGTGGTATCTTCTCGCAGCACCTCTCACCTACTTTACTCTTCTCTTTGAACACTGGATTCCTATAACTGTTCCAGAATGAAAGTCTCGGCCCCATGTCTCTTTGACCTTCCAGTTTGATCCGTGTAGCAAACCGTTTCCCAGTACGAGTTTTCTGGAAGAGAATTCCGATTGGTCAAACATGGGTAAGGGGTCCATCCCTGGTTGATCCAAGCAGCTGATGTTGAGTGATAGGGATTCCAGAACTTTGGGCAGAGCAGAGTCTCTAAGTGGACTCAGGGGTAGGGGAAAAGGTTATTTCTTAGTACATTAAAGCATGTATGTGGTTTGAGTCCTTGCATAAAAGCTCTTGACCTCTGCTCTGAGCCATAAACAGATTTCATGCAATAGCTTAGGGCTCTGTGCTCACTCCCATCACTGAGGCCTTTATCACTATCATAAACCAGCCGTGAAAGTTATGGTTAGTTGGTTAGGGCAATGATTTGTATTCCTAACCCAGGTGTGTTTGGCCACGTGCCTTTACTCTTGTTTATTTTATTTTATTGAATTATCTTCTTTGGGGTTAGAAAACCATTTTCTCTTGGGAGGCAAGGATAAAGACCTGATCTTGCTTGAAGCAGGTCTTTATGGGAGATGCTAGGAATTTGATTTCTTCTCTTGCCCAAGTATTTCCCCCCTGTTAAAAATTCTCTATAAATAGGGCCTCAAGGTCAAAAACATAATTTGAGCAATAACTGTTATCAAGGAGTTATGTGGAAATAAGAACTCTTACAGAGAAAATTAGAAAAATTGATTTCATAGGAGCAGGGGAGAGAGAATTTGCCTTCACAGCCTCAGCACTCAAACTGTAGTAGAGGGTTGATACAGCACTTCTGGGCACTTAGCATGCATGCCTATTCTAGGCCAGGGTGAATTTTTATAGCTCAATTAGAAAGCTTTGAAAAGATTTTAAAAAGTGTTTTTAAATGATAACGTGTTACATAAATATTCATGGTTATGCAGTCCTCTGAAATCTGGACCACTTAGAACTTTTTTCCATTAAATAATGACTTTCTTTTTTTTTTTGCATACAGGTGCCATTCATTAGAGGGACAGTGACCAATGACATCCATTATGCATGGCCATGAATATTTATCTAGTGCCTTATCCCTGTACCAGAGAGAATAGGAAAAGAGTTATGAAGAGGCTTTTCTTCCACACCAGATGACCAGTGTCCTTCCTCAGCTCAACTGAAAAAATTAAGTGGACTGGTCTTCAGGTGAGGCTTCATACCCCACTAATATTCTGCTGGGTGAGGGTTAACTTAACTGATGAAAGAAAGTACGTGACAGATTCTAATGCTAGTGGAATAATAGAGTAGTTTGCCAGGGTCTATTGATACAACTCTTTATCTAGAAGGCCGTAAGACAAGCTTAGTTCACGATTTTGCTTAGTATCTGTGTGACTTAAAAGTTACTCACAGGCAGCCCTCTGAAGAATTGTCAGTCTCTATACCAGCAGTGTCCTTTCCCCTCTACTCCAAAACCAGCCGAACTTACGCAGATGACACCACAATTGTAACTCAGTGAATAGATGTGAGAGAATTGGGACAGACAGTGAGTAGCCAGCCATGTGTCATTTACCCGCAGACGTTACTGATATCCTACTCTGTCACTCTAGGCCTGGCCCCTTTATTTCCAGTAACTTATTTCTACCATTCTTTTGAGCATTTCTGTTTGGATATCCTGCCATTATCTCAAACTCAGTCATTATCTTCCCCAAAGCAGTTTGCCTGTCTGATTTTCTACCCTTGTTAATGATATGATTAAGCCTCAAAACCTCTGAGTCACTATGACCTTTCCCCACTTTGCCAACACCATCAACCCAATGGCCAAGTCCTCTTGAAGTGTCTTTTTGATTTGCTCCTTTCTTTCCATTTCAAAACTAATGATATTATTAAAAGTTTCAAACACACCAAATCTTGCTGGGGCTTCTTAATTTCCTCGCTTTCAGGTCCACTCCCCTCAAACACACCAGATTAAAATTTCCAGAACTCTAATCTTGCCTTATCACTATTTAATTAAATTTATTTATTTATTTTCTGGTCGCACCACGCAGCTTGTGGGATCTTAGTTCCCCAACCAGGGATTGAACTTGGGCCCCCTGCAGTGGAAGCACGGAGTCATAACCACTGGACCACCTGGGGATTCCCATCTTACCACTATCTAATGGCATTTGATGAATTCTGCAGGATTTATTGTGGGGGGGTGGCGGTGAAGAGTTATATTTTCGTTTCCCTGAAGTCATCTGGAGACGCCCCGAAGATGGTGTTTGTGTATGATCTTCAGTAGTCACAGTTTTGAGGAAAAATTTAGTGGACATCTGAATCTTTCTTGTACTCTAAATTATTAGTGTTTTGTCATTCACATTTATATCTATACTTTAACTATAATTAGTTTCGTGTATGGTATGAGATAGTAATCAAGTTGCATTTTTTTTCCTGTATGGATACCCAATTTTTCCATTATCATTATTATTAAAAATACTGTTCTTTTCCCATCTCCCCCAGTTCTTTCTCATGAACCAAGTACTTCTACATCTGTTGCCTTTTTATAAGCTCTCTGTTTATTCCATTGGTCTATTCTTTTATCCTTGCTTCAGCAACTCACTCTCTTAAATAGCTTTATAATGACTTAGTAAAACAAGTCCTCCTACAATGCTCTTCTTTGTCGAGAATGTCTTATCTAAGACCCTTTTGTGTTTCCATGTAAGTTTTAGAAAAAGCTTGTCAAGTTTTACTTTTAAAAAAATCCTATTGCTGTTTTGACTGGGCTTGCACTGCAGTAGGGGAACAATGATGTCTTTACAACATGGAGTTTTCCAATTCTTAAGCACAATGTATTTCTCTAATTCTATTGGGTTTCCTCAATTTCTCACAATAATGTTCTATAGTTTTCTGTGTAGAGGTCTTGTATCCCTATGTATTGATATTTTTGATGTTATTATGAATAGTATATTTCTTAAGGATTTCTTCTAACTGTTGCTAGTATATAAAAATGAAATAAAAGTAAATTCTGATAGATTATCCACTGATTCAAGCAAGTTGTCTATAAAAAGTGGATAATTTTATTTCTTCATTTACAATCCCTAATCCTTTTTCTTTTTCTATTTTTTTCTTTATTGCACTGGTTAGGATCTCCAGCACAGTGTTGAATTTATGTCTAAAGTCAAGGTGATAACTTTCAGTATTATAACATTACATATAAATGTTTTCATAGATACTTTTTATAAATACTTTGTCAGATTCAAGAAGTTTATGTTCCTAGTTTGCCGAGACGTTTTTTTTAAGAATCATTAATGGTTATAGGATTTTATCATATTCTTTTTCTGAATCTTTTGAGATGATCAGCTTTTAAATTCTTCTTTTAATGTGGTGAATTAAATTAATTTTAAAATGTTAAACCAACTTTGCATTCCCAGAATGAACTCAATTTGATCATGATATAGTATTCTTTTTTCATATAAGATTTACTTCAATTTGACAATATTTGTTAAAAATTTATATATCTTTATTCATGAGAGAAACTTGCCTGTAATTTTCCTTTCTTGTAATGGCTTGTCAGGTTTTAGAGTCAAGGTTATGCTAGCTTAATTCCTTACATAATTGGAAGAATTCATTGGTGAAGTCATTGGGATCTGATGATTTTTCACCTATTTTCTTGAAAATACTCTTTAGGGGTTACTAATGTATGGGTTCAATACCTGAATCACCTGTGGGTCTGTTTATATTGTCTTTTTTCTCTTTGTTTTTAGTCATAGGTCTTGTTTCTTAGCATCTCTATTAACTCTTAATTGAATTGTAGAAAATATGTAATGTCACTTGATAAAATTTTAAATGTGTTTTACTGGGAAAAAAGCACACAAATTCAGCATTTTCCATCTCATTATATGGTATGATGCATTTTCTGGTTTGTTCAATGCTTTTAAAGAACAAAATGAATTCTGCTTTGACAAATGGGGCCTAAAGCATCAAAGATTTAGGTAAACAGATGAGAGTCTCAGTAAAAATTATAATGGAATGAGTTAGTATAAAGATAGAGCATATCTATATATTATACATTTGAAAAGTAAAAGACCCATAAAATTGAAATCTGTACAGGTAAAATAAAACTGTTCCCAAACTGATGCACCACAAGTTTGTGAACTGGTTCTGTTACAAAAAGAATGGAGTGAAATTAGCAAGCTTTGCTTAAACTTTTAAAATCTAAATATAATAGAAATCCAGACCTTAAAAATGTATTTATTTTCTCTACCTTATGGTGAGTCTAACAGTTCTTTTAGGGACTAATTATGAAATGTTTCAAATAAATACAAAATAAAAAAACCTCTTTCATGAATATCCTTAAGGCAAAAGCATAGAGCAAAAGTAGTTATTTTTTTTCCTACATGCCCCACAGGATTTAATTCACTTTTATAGAACATAGTTTTTATGTTTATCTAAACGCCCAGCTATTTTAAGCTGTATTTGACATGCATGGATACTCTTAATTTCTGTGTGTGTCAGAGAAGGGGGCAGGATTCTATTTCAGACCAGAAGATTTGTATTGATGCCACTAATGAACTTAAATTTTAAATTGGACCCTTACTTTTTGCACACACACTCACACAATTTAATTTTAATATGCTGTCCACAAGCTGAAATACAATAGGATGGCAATACCATGATAGAAAGGGTGTATGCTCTTTTTGCTGCACCCTCCATTTCCAGAATCTCACATTATATTTCTTAAAAACCCATTTTGCTCAAGAAATAAAGTTTATTTACCAAGATATAATTAGAAACTAATTTTTTTTCAAAAACACCTTCTACAAGCAGACTTATTCTCTTCTTATTTGTTGGAAGTAGGAAAAGTTTTAGTTTCTATGGCTTTTTCCCTCTAGATTTTTTTCTAAAAAATTTAAATGGAAGGTGTTTGTAGAACGTAACAAAAATAAGTTTTTCAAAACTAAAAATGTGATTTAAAAACAAGGAAGTTAGCACATTTAGTGTTAAGGACAGAGAGCAAGTATGGAGCATGGAAAATTGAGAAGTAGAATGTATTTTTGCCCCAGTTCTATAGCAACATTAAAATAAAGGAATGGGACTATATTTTCATATCAAATACCTAAACCAATTGCTTGTTTTACAATTTGTTTTTAAATGGCAATAATAAATTCTTGGTTTGTAAAAATTCTAGTTTATAACCGGAGCCAAGTCAAACGTGAACCACCAACTATTCCAGAATTGTAGGATCTCCATGGCCCACAGGAGATAAAAAGGAAGAAAGAAAACCTTTTTTCTAACAATCCACAGAGGCTGCTTAACTCATGGCAGGACAAGCAAATCATGTCCTCTGAATGAATGAATGAATGAATAAATAAATAAATAAATAAATAAATAAATAAATAAATAAATAAAAGTAACCTTACATCTCCAAAGCAGTTAGCCAGCATTTTTCAGTGAAACCAAAAGATAAGGGAGGAGAAGGGAAAGTAGTGAATCATTCCGGGTTCCCTGTAACCAGTTTATCACTCTGGTCATAAACAGGTGCAGAGAGCTATCAAGTGGAATTACCAGATATTATTTTTTTAGGAGATTTAATTTCATTCTGGTAGGCAGTAATATCTGGTTAAGCTATTTTATTTTTGATCTGCCCTTACTTTTGGAGCACAGCTCCTTCAGGCTCTCATTCCTCCTGGGCCTGACCCATTCCTCCCTGGTAAACTCAAAATTCAGTCTTCCTGGAACCATCCAATCACTGCATCCTTTGCTTAAAGGTTTAGCCTTTTGGAAGCTGCTTTCCGCATGGTTTCTCAAAGCCTCTCACAAGACTTGCACTGGTTCGGGGTCAGCAAATGCATTGAGGGTAGGTTATGTATAGAAGGGCAGGCTTCCTTTTCTGCAGTCCCCTCTTTTTCTGGGATCTCGATCCTTCAAGTCCTGGTTGTCTCGGAGGCTCTGGACTTCATTTCTATGTCCCCAGCTCAACGAGAAGAGTGTTGCGAGCTCTGGGTTACCACATTCTGCTCAGTCTCCATGCTCCTATGCAATGAATCAGAAAGCAATTGGCAAAGAAAAAGAATGTTTGATTTAATTTCATAAAACTTAAAAACTTCTGCTTGTCAAAACGGTCCAAGTTGTATCAGAAATTGTATCTGTTTCCTAAATTTTGTTCATCCTTCCTAGAGTATACAGTTGTAGATGGGAAGTAACAGCCCAGCCAGGGACTAAATTTCCCCATCCCATTTGCCACTAAGTGTAGCCAGTGAAATATAAGTGAAACTAATGCGTGCTAACTTATGGGCCAAGATTTACAAAAGGCCAGTGTACCTCCTCCATATTCTCTCCCCACCTCAGCTGGATGTAGATGATGATAAGGCAGGAGCTGACAGTAAAGTCACAAGATCAAAGCACCTGGATCCCAAAACCACTTCATTGAATGAGCCATTATAAATGTAGGGGCCTAGTTGTTAAATAATTTAGTCTCCACTAGCTAATACATAAGGTTAAAATTATAAACTGAAAATACATATTGTCAAAATGTATAAATTATTATAATCTGAAATGAGTTTTAAAATTCAATTAATAAAAGAGAAATATGTCAATCAATATGAGAATAAAGGCAATTCTCAAAAGAAGGTATTACCTTCTGAATACTACCCATCGGTCCAAGGCTGATTGATGAGAGAAATATGCTGTTGATGTTGAAATATGATGTTGATTAAGTTATTTTATACTTTGAAGCAGAAATAACACCCTGACACTTTTCCCAAGGAGAAAATGAGTGTAAAAGGATGTAGCCACCATAATGTTCATTTTATCATTATTAAAAAATGCCAACAGAAAATAACATCAGTGAGACTAACCATATATAAATTGTGCTAGTATCATAAAATCATGTTCGTAACATACTTTGAGTATTCTTTCTATGAAGAATTATTCATATGTAAATATATACATTTAACTTGTGTGTGTGTGTATGTGCACGTGTGAATGTGTGTGGAGATAGAAAGAGGGACAGAAGAATCTGGAGAGATGTTTACCAACATGTGAACAGTGGTTATCAGTTGTGATGGTGCTCCTGCTTTCATGCTTATACCTTTTGAACCTACATCAACACATCATTATCACCCAAAGTCTGTAACATACATTAGAGTTCACTCTTGGTGGTGTACATTCTGTGGGTTTGGACAAATGTTTAATGTTATGTATCTACCACTGTACCATCACAGTTTTACTGCCCTAAAAATTTTATGCTTTTTAAAGTCGGAGAATCCTTTGATTAAAGCCACGATCTCCTTCCCTCAAAACAATGGACAGGGAAAATAGACCTATGTGGATAACTTTGCAGGTAATGTCAGGAGTTTCAGGCTGCCTAAGAGCCCCTGCTCTAGCACAGAGAACTGCATTTAGACTCAGAACAGTAGTCCCTTCTAGGGTCTTCCCAAGGGCAAAATAGACTAATTATCTTATGTACCAATGATCTTCCTGGGTGTCTCTCAGAACATTTTAGATACCAGAAAGGAAATATTTCTACATTGCAATTTCCGTGTAACATTTGCTCATAATGATAAATTATCCTTTAAAAATTATTATCGTATCAAATAGATAAAAACTAGTTTGCCTGGGTAAGAAAGATAACATGGAAACTTTTCTTTCTCCTAATTTCTTCACCTATCACGTAGCTCTCAAGAACAGTGACCTTTCTTCTATTGATATTTCTGGCAGAAATCTTGGAAAACTGAGTCTAACTTTAAGCATTCCCAGCAATAGATAAACCATTATTACAAAGTGAAATAGTCACTTTGAAATTGAGAGTTGGATATGTCTGCTCATTACATGGATAAAAGTTTTGGGGTATGTTTGCTTTAATAAGATTTCAGCATATTCTGGTGGCTTATTTTTTGTTTCCATTCATCTCCTCTGCAAAAATTTTAATTTTAATTAATTTGTTTGCAAATTTATGTCTTCTGGAGACCCTGTCTCTTAAACACCATCCTCCTCTTTCACCATATTCTCCTTCACTTTCTTACTCAGGTCACAGTGTAGTTCGCTCACCTTTTTAAATGTCACGCTCCTGTCATTCCCTGGGTCTCCACCCACATATGTTGGTTTTAGAGCAACATGTGTTTCAAATGTTCTTTCTCTTCTTTTAACTCTGCTAAATTCATGTCACCTGTAGTAAGCGGAATGTTAGTCATTAAAAATGGCAGTATCCTGACCTCCAGAACCTGTGTGTACATGCTAATGTGTAATTAAGTTGCAGATAGAATTACAGTTGCTAATCAGCCGACCTTAATGAGCCTGGATTATCCAGGTGGGCCCAGTGTAATCAGAAGGGTTCTTAAAAGTGGACAAGAGAGGAGAAAGAGGAGAGTCAGAGGATAATGTGGCTCTTAAAGAAAGGTGCCTGAAGAGAGATACAGTGTTGCCGGTGTTAACTACAGAGGGAGGGGACCATGAGCCAAGGATAAGAGCAGCCTCTAGGGGCTGGAAAGGGTGAGGAAACAGATTCTCTCTTAGAGCCTCCAGGAAAGAATAGAGTCCTGCTGATGCTTTGATTTTTATCTAGTGAGATCTGTGTCTAAATTCTATCCTACCGAACTGTAGGATAAAACATTATGTAAGATAAAACACTATGTTTGTGTAATTTGTTACAGCAGCAATAGAAAACTAATACATCATCCTTCAGATTGCAAGCTGAAAAATCACTTCTTGATTTCCCCCAGATACTCAGGTTCCCCTCTTAGGCACTTTATTAGCACAGCACTTATTCTTTTTAGCACTTTAAAGCATGTAAAATAGCCATAACAAAATGTTTTGTTTTCTTATTTGTTTATTGTTGTTTTCCCCTGCTGGGGTGTGAACTCCAGGATGTGGTCCTTGTCTTTCTCTTGCCTGCCACAGAGTAGGTGTCATAAGTGTGTGTTAAAGGATGGACTCTCCCTTTTCTTCCCTACATGTGCATACATCCAAAGGAAATCAGGTAAGTTCCCTCGAACAAAATCATGGGATACAGAGAGTCACCTTCCGTTTAGTAACATGGTAACATTCACATGGTGTTTCATTTGCCTAGGTCATCAGTTCAAAAAGTGTAGTCCCCTGACTAGCAGCATCAGCATTGCCTGGGAACTAGTGAATTAGAGTCAATCCCAGCAATGGGTGTCCAGGTGATTCTGATACACTAACTAACGTTTGAGAACTACTGCTTTAGGCCCGAGTGCTGTAGGAACTGCTCATAGGATTTCTGACTTAAGAGGTCTGAAGTGGGGCCCAAGAATTTTCCTACCAAATTCTGATGCTGCCAGTGCTGTGACCTCACTGTGAGTGTAACTGACCTAGCCAGTGAGTAGGCCAGGGAACTTCTGTCGGTGGAATTTGACCAGCAGAGATCTCACAACTTAAAGAGGCTTTATCACTTACTGCAAAGTGTGGTCTGTGTGCCGTCCTTAACCAGAGACTCTCTTTAGAGCAAAATAATATGGCCCCTTATAAAGTCCAGCTTAGACCCAAATTACAGTGATTGGCAGTTAGATTGAACAATCCAATTGAAATATGTAACAGTATCTAGTTTTCAATTGTACATAGTTAAAGTTGCATGATTTTTCTAAAATAACAATAGTCCTTGCAAAAATAAATGAATAGTGACTGTAAACCAGTTTACTTTTCTCTAAAACTTACTGCATAATTACTTTCCTAAGAATGAATGTAAAATTCCCTGATGTTGTTATATTTCTGACATAGTGACAGCAATCACTTATAAAATATTTAACAATGTGCTTTAACAACTAGGAAAAACAACTTACTAATGTAAGTTACACTTTAAGGAATGATTTGGTTTAATGAAAGATTAATAGAGTTTATAGATTGTTTTGAAGTCAGCCTTCACTTGAATGTTTCTATTACTAAGAATGACTATGGCGCCAGTCTTGTGGAGGGAGGGTCCTTGTGGAAGGTTATTGTCTTAAATCAACATGCCAGTACTGTGAGGCTGATGAGACAACACTCCAACACCCACAGTGACGCATCATGGCCTTTTAGACTGGTTTCAAGGTGCCAGTAGGATCCCTCTGTCCTTTATTCACCTGCCTTCTACAGGGAACAAGTCCTTACATTTCACAGTTGAGGGATCCAATGCTCAAAATGTCAATGACCTGGGACAGGTATCAGATTGCTTTCCACCCTCTGTTAATAGATTCCATTTGAAAGAGAATGGAGTGAGAGCCTAAGAGAAGAGCACACCTCCAGGGAAAGTTGGGAGACAGAAAGTAAGCAGGAGAATAAAAACATAACTAGGGGGGGCTTCCCTGGTGGCGCAGTGGTTGAGAGTCCGCCTGCCGATGCAGGGGACACGGGTTCACGCCCCGGTCCGGGAGGATCCCACATGCCGTGGAGCGGCTGGGCCCGTGAGCCATGGACGCTGACCCTGCGCGTCCAAAAAGACAGAAAGAAAAAAAAACATAACTAGGCATGAAAATGCTGGGAAATGGAAGGGCTTAGCTGACAAACTTGAGCATTTTGAAACAGCTTGTGATTGGCTTATGGTGACACTAAGGATATGTCACCTTAGGGTGGGAAGTTAAGAATAGGTTTATTAAAAAGCATGCGAGTTAAAATGAAGCAATTATTAACTCAAGAGAAAATATAAACACGATACATCTGTCTCTAATGAACAATATTTACAAAGTTATGCCAATATATAACATGGTTTTCTATAACTGAAATCATGATATAATTGTATTGGCTAGGAAGAGAAGGCAGAGTGGGCATGTGTAATTGGGCTATATCCACCGCATATCATTTAGAAATATGAAAACAAATTCAGCAGCATAACCAAGAGCAACCACACAGGTGAAAGTGTTCAAAGTGATTGCTCTGCAGAGTGGAAATAGGGAGAGCAAGGGGCAGGGTGCAGATGCTTTTATAAATATGTTTTAAAAATATGTTCATGTATTCATAAAATGAGAAGGAACACCCTAAAATAAAGACTATCATGTTTTATTTCTTTGATTTGAATATTTCAGAGGTGACTTGCAAACTTATTCCGCTTTCATTTTTAGAAAGAGTATTTCATCATTAATTAAAAAAAAAAGATAATCAACAACAAAACTCAATCAGATATCTTTAACCTTGGGTGTTGAGCTCTAGCGCTGCTGCCTCACAGAGCTGTGTGAGCTTGGGCAGGTCATCTTGTCTCACTTGTCTGAACAGTTAGTATCCTTATCTGTAAGAGTTACTGTGAGGATTAAATACGATTATGCCTGTAAAGCACTTGGAAGTTGCCTGGCATGTGCTTACTTCAGCCACTCCACTCTTCATCCATCCCTTCCAGTTTTCTGAAACTTATATCACACACACAGAAACAGCTTTTAAGTCCGTGTCCATAAGTACAAAAAGCTCTTATGTGACTTTGTAGTATCATTAGCCATATTTTCATTGAGTTTATATTTACAGCATCTGTTTTATTATCTGTTTTATTGCAGTCTCCCTCAATGCCTTCTAGTTCTATGGCCCTAGCTTCTTCGTCTCTTTTGATAGTTTCTCCTTCTGGAAGCACTTTCCTAGGGACTCTTATCGTTCTACAACTTCACGCCAGATGGCCATATCTATTTTCATGGTGTTAACAGCCACACACTGACAACTTCCAAGTTTGTATTTCCAGCACAGACCACTCATCTGACTTCCAGACGTGTATATCCAACTACCTATCTGATATCTCCTTTGGGATGAATTCAGGTGTATCTCAAACTCAACCTCTCTAAAACCAAACTTCTAATCTACTTCCCCTAAGTGTTCTCTCCCACTGCTTCCTAATTTCATGAACGGTACTTTAACCATCCAGTTAACACATCCAGAAACCTAGCAGTTCCTTGACACATCACACTTTGGAAATTATATCCTGCCCAAACCCAAAATCCAGTCCGTCAACATAGACTATTGATTTTACACCCTAAATCTCTCTCAAATCCCTCTCCCCTCGTTCTCCACCACCACTACCAATCCCACTCTAATCCATGCCACTCCACACCTATACCATACCAACTTTCTAACTAACTTACACATATCCCCTCTTGCACCATAGAATCCATTTTCCACAGAACATCCCAAATTGTTGGCCTTTTGTCACTGTCCCTTCCTCTGGCATCAGGAGCTTTCAAAGCATATTTTGTTGAATAAATGAGTATTTATCTGGGACCTACTTAAGTACTTATGAATCATATGCATATATTAAATACAATATATACAAGTATATAAACTGTGAAGCAGGACTTACAATGTTTGGTAATGTTAACGTTAATACTTTAGAAGTAAATTCCACTAAGTGTGAAAAGCTTCTTCCACCTTTTGAGGGAAAACAAATTAGATTCAAATGTATGGGAAAACAGAGAGAAAGATAAGTTTCAATAGGAGAGGGTCAGCCTTTGACCCTTGCTTTGCTATTTGTAACAGTGTTTCTGGGGTTTTTTTTGTGGGGGGAGATGTGATTTTGGTGGGTTTTTTGGCTTAGGTTTCTACCTTTATCCCTTTGGGTTTCTGAAGTAGCTATTTAAGGCATTTGGTGTTAAGGCAAAAATAATTGATTTTCTGTGGTAAAAGAGGGAACACGTTCATTAGTTTAACTCTGGAGAGGATTAGAGTTCAACCACACATGATGAGCTGGCAAATGATCAAGACACATAGCATAACGAACAATGGGAAAGTCTAAGAAAAGAGAAAGAGGAGCCATAAATGGCAGGGGTCAGGGTCTAGGCACCCGACCATGTGAGAGGAGGGGAGGAAGAATCTGAGTCTAGTTGGATCACAGGAGACTGCAACATACTATGTGGTTGAAGGGCAGAGCCTGGAAGACCCACTTGAAAGCAGAGTTTATGGGAACTGTGAAACAATTATTCCATTATGCTCCACTCTGAGCAAACCTAGAATATTCCACTTTTCAAGAGAAGCAGGATGTGGGAAATGTGTGTGGGAGTTGGAAGGAAGTCCACAAACATGAATAAATGCTGAGAACATTAAATCTGTATGGATCATTTCCACATGAAAATTGTGAAGTTTACAAAAAGGAAGGTGAGCTCTTTTGGAGCTAAACCCTCCTGTTTTTAGAAGGAACCTCTCCTAAAATCACTTGCAGTAAATCCTTAAAGAAACATTCCTTCAAAGTCCTAGTCTGCTAGACTATATGAGTTTTGCTGAGGGACCTCACTGGAGGGAGTGAATGCCAGAGCTCTATGCTATGGAAGAGCTGCTGGGATAAGGCTATTGTTCAACATGGCATCTCTCTGTGTACAGGGGGTTTGGCTGTAATGAATGGATAGAGCGTGGGATGATTATTGCTCATTTTGCTGGTACCGTTCAAAAGACATGGCTGAGAGATTAGTGTTTTGGTTATTCTGTGGATCCAGAGGATCTGAGAAAATATGTGAGTCAAGAAAAAAACAATGTTGGCCCAAATCTGACTTTTAATGATGTTGCTTTTTTTATGTCAATATATTATACTGACTAGGATTTGGATTTGGTAAAAGATGGAAAAGCTTTGACTTCCTTAGTCTGGCTACACAGGGACCTTCTAGGCAGAGACATGGAATAAACTTGAAAAAGATGAGAGAGGGAAAAATCTGAAATGAGAGGTTGGTCATTCCATAAAATGAGGCTCCTCATTTTCCTTTACTTTTAGTATCTATCTTGAGAATATTTTTCAGTTTTTATACTATGACAGAATAGAATGACTCCCTCCCCCACCGCCCCCTACTCCAGATGATACAATGATTTCTATGTCTTTTCTGGTTGTATTAAATTTCTGACAGCACAATCCAACCAATCCACCATCTGCAGGACACTGTATTGTGTGACTGATGTTATATTAGGACATTGAGAAACGTGTGCTATAGTGTGCTATAGTGGAAGGCCATGCTGTGATGCAGAGTATGTGGGGAAGGGGGCCAAAAGGCAAGAGACAGTGACCCATCTCTGGGACCCAGATGCCATTCTATGCCTTTTGGAACCCTTCTTTTTTTAGCAAAAGTATTTTAATTAGCAGAAGAACTATCATATCAGTTTTGCTTACTAAACATGAAGTTTCAGCCCTTGTGGAGTATATAGTTATGAAATCAGACGTTGGCCAATTTCTCAGAGGTTGGTGGAGATCTAAATTCATAAGGGCTCTCAACAGAGCCCTTGAGTTTGTTTGCTTCTAAAGACATTTTGCATTTTATCTTTCATGACACTTTGCAGAGGAATCCATAGTTTGTATTAACCAGGGTTCTCTTGGTCACAATTCAAATGAACTTAAAACAAAAAATTATGTCACTTAAGCAGAAAGTCCAGGAATGATGCCTTCAGGGCCAACTATATCGAGAGTTTCAAATCTTTAACAGTCTGTCTTCCCCTCCATATCATGTTTCTGTTTGTCTCTTCTCTCTGCATGATGGTCTCTTTACTTTTTGTTACAGTTTCCTCCATGTGGCCAGAGAAGATGGCCACTTGAAACCACAACTTCACACCATCCTGGTTTGAAAACCAGTAGAAAGAAAGCAGCATTCTTCTCTACAGCTGTATATGAATCCCAGGCAGGGCTCTCCTTGGCCCTGCTTGCAAAATATGCTTCTCTTTCTATTCAGTGTGTCCAGGGGAATAGAGTACTGGGACTGACCATTACTAAAGCATAACTGATATCTCATCAGAAACATATAGAATGGAGAAAGTATTTTCCAAGGAATCAGAGGATGGGAGGAGGTTAAGTCTGCTAAACAGTAGAAATTACAGATGCTGCAGTTTGAGGCATAAGTTGTCTCTCATTAGAACTCTTCTGAGGCTAAATATCTAGGTAGCTTATAAGCTCTCTGACGTTCTACCATGATTTAATTTGTATGATGGCTAATTTTAAATGTCAACTTGACTGGGCCATGGGGTGCACAGATATTTTCTTAAACACATTCACTGAGTGAAGCAGGTTGCCCTCTCCGGTGTTGGTGGGCCTCATCCAATTTGTTGAAGGCCTGAATAGAACAAAAAACAGAGTAAGGGAAAATTCATTCTCTCTGCTTGACCGTCTTTGAGCTGGGACATCCACTTCTTCTGCCTTCAGTGCTCCTGAGTTCATTGGAGCTCCTAGGTCTCCAGATTGCCAAATGCAGACCCTGGGACTTCTTAGACTCTATAATCCCATGAGCACCCCTCCACCCTGTATAAATATGTGTTATATATATGTTAACTATATATATATTATATATATACAATTAGGGATATTTGGGTGGCAGAGGGGAGAAGGGGTATCTGGATTACAAAATCAAGTTTTATGTCTTATGGCTTAGCTTCATTTGGGGGGATATTTTTTCCTATCTTCAGATTCCAGAAGGTTCACTGCTGTCTTTGGTGGGGTGACTATTAAAAACTAAGTGAGAGATTTTTGTTTTGAGTTTATGCTTCAAAATGCAATTTTAGATATTATACCAGGCAAAAGAATAAACTCTACCAAATAGCATAAAGTGTTGAAAATTTTTCATACCTCCTATATGATGTGATATGATTAAAATTCACATTGCTTTTCCTACGAACTCAAGAGAAACACAGAGGAGAAATCCAATGCATTAATATTCCATGAATACTGGGGATAGGTAAATCTAGCAATTTCCTTTCAACTCTGTGCTAGGATTAGAATAATATCATATAGAAAAGACAATTATGCTTTAAACTTATAACCCATGAAAATGAGTAAATTATAAACTTGGCAAATACATTTTCCAATTTTTAAAAGATGTTTAAAAGTGAATTCAGAAGGGCATCAGTGGAAAAATAGAGGAAACAACCCTTACCTTGTGACAAAATAGGAGATAATTTTAAAATGTTGCAGCGCCATATTACCAATACCTCTTTCATGACTTTTATTAACATGCCCATCTTGAATGTGTCTGTATAAAGTTTCTTGTAAGTTTGATCTGAAGATCAGATTTGGTGTCACTTCTAGAATTACACAGGAATGGGTAGAGTTGGCTGATTTGATTTTTCCAGACAGGCTGACTTGTTTTTTGGGGTTTTTTTGTTCTCCCTAATAAGAAAAGAAAAATAAAACATACTTTTTGGTTACAAAAGTTAACCATATACCAGAAACATAGGGTGTTATATTTCCTGTTGCAATTTTTAGAACATGGATATGCAATTTAATATTTAAGATTCTTAGTTCATCAGGCTAATTGCAATTTATATCCATGTACATTGTACTGCAGTTCTAATTAATTGATAGAATACTAGGTAGAACAGCTCTTACCATACTAATTTTGGTCATCAACTGAAATTAAAGATAAAAACAAGCAAACATTGAACTTCCTGAGCAATTACGGAAATGGTATCTGAGTAATAAATCTCAGGTCAAGTGATTAAGCCAATCCAATCCATAAATTGGGGGATTATCTAAATAATTCAAACTGACCTGCCTTTAATTATATAAATGGAATATAGGGACTGATTTTCTCAAATCAGAGTTGCACTCTAATCTTTACTGCCTAAAGTCATACAATTGAATTTGCTTCCCCTTGTACTCTATAGACCTGACTAATGAAGTAGGACTCTGGAGGGCACCTATTTTCTTGCAGTGTTTCAGACTCCATAACAATGGTCTTGTCAGTGTAACAAGCTGAAAGAAAAGCATCTTTAAATGCATGCCAGTCCCCTGGATTGCTAAATTGACTGAATTTGATATACTGAAAAATGTCCTCCCTTTTTCCATGTGGGGAAAAGATGGCAGATGACAAACAAAAAGGGCAGGGAACATAAAAAGGGAAGGTTCCTCTCGAACTATCTGGGATGAAAGCTTCCTTGACTGAAGGATTCTGTGGTTAGAAAAGTGAGAGTGAGGCATCCCACATGCCAAGACCCACGTGCACACCCACAAGGAGTTGTTGGTCTTCACTCAGGTGGTACAGGTCTTGAGCAAATTGCATGAACTCTATTAGGCCAGGAACTCTAGGCTTCTCAAATTATAGTACATCCCTCTTCCCACTCTCACCCCTCAGCAAATTTTACATACATCTAAGATTAAATGACATCCTTAGATCAACAAGATACAATCAGCTAATTTTTTTTTTAACATATAAGAGCTTCGGTTTTTGCTTTGGTTTGTTTAGTTTGGTCATCAATTTTATAAGAACTTCAAGAGAACAGTTAAATAGATAAGTAATATAAAACATAATGTATTGAATGAATTTTTAAAGTTAAACCTGAGATGATGAAGATAGTTTGTATCCGTAGGTGCGTCATCTCTGGCAAACCTTTATACCCTCTGAAGTGCACATTAACTCTCTGGCCATAAGGAATGTATTGACGGATAAACTGACAAGCACTGGAATAAACTGAAAGATCCCTCTAGTTCTAACCTCAAAGAGAATTATAGGGTTTTGTCTCTAAATCTCACAGCAGAGTGGTACATTTTACATTTGAAAGAGCCACTGGAAGCCTATACTTCCATGCTCTTACTTTAAAAAAAAGTCCTGATAATGCCTATCTATCTGGCCAATTTCGGGTGCTCCTGTTTGCGTTCTCTCACGTCTACACTAAGATATGAGAAAAACTAAATAGCTTTGAACAATAACTTGGTACTATTCTTTAGTCGTTTTGTTTTAAAATAATTTCAGATCTACCGAGGAGTTGCAAAAATAGAATGGAGTTCCCATACACTCTGTCATCCAGTTTTCCCTAATGTCAACATTTTACGTAATTATGATACATTTATCAAAACTAAGAAACTAACATTAGTACAATACTATTAAATTATAGACTTCATTCAGATTTCCCTAGTTATTTCACCAATGGCCTTTTTCTATTCCAGGATCCAATTACATTTAGAGGCTATGAATTTTTGCTTTCCCTTTTTTATAAATAACACAATGGACACAACATTACTATTAAAATTTTTGATCTTTCATGATTATCAAAGGCTATTAATAGCTTCCTATTCTTTTAAAAAATAGTGTTAAATTCTTGCATTAAATAGGCTGAACTGCTTGAAGTCAGTAAGAAATTTATTGAGAGAAATTTTAAAACTTGAGTATCGCAAGAAGGTGGGTTTAAAAACAAACTATAGCCATTTCAAGACAGTATACAATCTCTATCCATCTAGCAAAATCCTTTTCACCAAAGAAATGATTTTCTAATCAGCTAGTCTGATTCACTACAGAAAAGCTCTGAATTTTTGTTAGGAATTTTTCAGCCCACTTACAGCTCACACTAGCCCTCTCTTATGAAACAAATAGATTTTGAGGTGCTTGGAGGCAAGGATCTGTTCTTATCCATTTTTGTATCCTTAACATTGCCTTAAACTTGATAAATATTTGTAGAATTAATGAACATATGAAATTTCCTAGGATCTTCAGGCTGGAGAGAATTTGAAAACTTGACACTTTCAGGTTAATTAGACTCCAGAGCCTTCGCCTCTGACTGCCTTTGGGATGTTTTGGTGTAGATAGTGTCAAAGAGGTTGATAGGTGATGTATTATAGACAGCTTCATGGAAATGTCATGAACCCTTGTAGAATACTTACTGCCAGAAAACTTGCCAAGTTTAAAATGCCTGTTTCTTTTTTCTGAAAGAACAAGAGCCCTTATCTTCTTATGAATGTGCAATCAAAATATTATAGAGAAGCCAAGATATTACATGAAGCTCTGGGCATATCCTGCTTAGTTGTAAGCAGTTTCCTGGTAATGAAGGCATCATTCGCAAAGCAATCGCTCTGGGGCTCTAAATGCTGATGCGTACACTGCAGTAGGACCTAATAGGCCCAGCGATCACTCTATGATCTCAAAGAACCTGGGTTTTTTGGTCATCTTTCCCTCTCAGTTCTGGAAAATGTATTGATAGACTAAATATGTTTGTATATTCTCTTGATATTACATACAAATAGCTGTTTATATATTTTGTATATAAAATATTAATAACCTGCAATACCAAAAGAATTTAAGTAGGAATGCCTTCATATAACTGTAAACAAAGAATGCCTGCGAAGCCAAAGAGAATTAATGATTTTTGTTTTGTTTTGTTTTGTTTCTCTTTAAGCCTAAGACACTTGAAAGTCAGAATAGGTTGTTGTCAAGGCTAATTCCAAAATTTAAATCTTGTGGGCATCAGTTTCTTATAAGTCTATCTTGTCCAGGCCGAGTGTCAGCTGTGTTATAGTGTGATCTGGGCCTCATATGTCATATATTGCCCAAAACACTGAGAAGACAGCCGTGGGAGAGGGACCATGGGTCCATACTGCTGCTTGAAAGATTGTGGTGTTGGCCGTGACCCTGAAACTCTGGGCTGTGCAAGCAGCCAGTCCCATCATTTCTACTCTGTTAGAGGCTGTTCCCAGGGAAGAGTCTACCTGGGATGACTCAGTAGGAGGTGAACATACCAGTTTGCCCATACAGGATCTTAATAAGCATTGTTGGTTTGATTGGTTTTATGTGGTAGAATTCAAAGGAGAACTGGGCATGGTTTAGATCAGGAGCAGACAAACTTTTTCCATGAAGCACTAGATAGTAAATACATTCAGCACTGCAGACATCTCTCAGTACTACTCAACTCTGCCCTTGTAGCCTGAAAGCAGACAGATAATACATAAACAAATGTGTCATTGTGTTCCAGTAAAACTATATTTATAAAAATAGGTGAAAGGGGGGTGCATTTGGCCTTGGGCTATACTTTGCCAACTTGGTTTAAAATAAAAATACGTTCTGGGTCTTTCCTAGGGCAAACCCACATTTGGAACAAACTTAAATGGATTCAGACTCCTTAGAAGGACACCTATGCTAATCACACCTTGCTGTTTTGCTCTGCATTAACTGCCTCCAGGATCTTATGTCTCAGAAGGAGATTCAGGTTGGATATTTGCAGATGGTCTCCTAACATACAGCTAGCATACTGCATATGAAGGAAGAGTTTATTTTGACTCTTGACATATGTAACTCTGTGCCAATTATTTTAATTATAGGCAGATGATTGATGGTAATGGCTCACTCAAAAATGTTTTTATTTTATTTATGCAGAAACAATGCAAAAAATCAAACCTCAACTTAGCAAGAAATATTTGAGGAATGGGTTTCTACCTTGCCAAATTTTTGGTGAACGTTGGGTTAGTCAGGCTCCCATTTATGTCTCCCATTTATGTTTATGTATAAACCTTATTGGTAAAAATGTTTCTCTCCTGACTTAATGAAATGGCTTCAGCTGGCCTTAAGAAGCAGCATACCGTGACCCTGTTGTACAATCTTTGCTTATTTGCATT
This sequence comes from Phocoena sinus, assembly GCF_008692025.1. Lineage (NCBI taxonomy): Eukaryota > Metazoa > Chordata > Mammalia > Artiodactyla > Phocoenidae > Phocoena > Phocoena sinus. Next base: position 57,982,070 of record NC_045771.1, read on the forward strand.
TCATTCTGTCCTTGCTTCAACAGCTATTACATACCTTGGTGGGAGGAGAGGAGGAAAAGACTAGGAAGCATATGTAAATCAACCACCCTTAAGTGCAATAATTAAAAATGGTCATTACATATATTTAATATAGTCACAAAATCTGTTCTTTCATTTCCAGTGTTAGGAAATGCTTGGGCTGGGTGGAATTGAGACTTCCTTACAAACATTGCAGTGCCTTCCAGGCCGCTGCTATTAGTAGGCAATTACTTGATGGTTTCTATTAATCAATTGGTCAGGTTTAACTTGAAGTCACTTGCTCTTGTGTTCTGTCTCATAACAGTTGGCATTTGGAATCAATTGCTGAAATGTCTTTTTCCCCCCCTCTGGCAGCAATGGAAATTAATTTGGTTTTCTTTCTGCTGTGCTTATCCTTGTGGAACATTATTTCTTCTTAGGTCTTGACATATTGGTTGCTTGATGCATGACTCGTGCTCAGTCTTCCTCCAGGAGGGCACCTGATCCCGATGAAGAAACAGCCCAGCAAGGTGGCCCAGCAGGTGGCCTAGCAGGTACTGAACCCAAATCCTGGTCTGCTGGCCCTTTGCCCTCCTTGTACTACTTCACCGTAGTTTGGGATGAGACTCTCAAAGGGGCTGTTGTGCAAATCGTAATTTATATTAAGAGACTCTACATTCTGGTAGGAGGAGGAGAGACTCTGAGATTAGATAGACTTGATTTTGAATTTTGACTCCTCTTATTTGTAGGACTTGGGGCAAGTCATTGGTCTTTCTTTACCTCGGTGACTTGTTCTGTAAGACAAGAAACTCTCATCTACCTCATAAATTATTGTCGGTATTAAGAGAACATCCACATGCCAGCATATTTACATCACCCAGCATGCCGGACACATAGTAGGTTAGTAGGTGCTTCATGATTTTTTACTTCAAAGGAAATGTCTTTCCTGCAACCTCAACCCAAAACGAATGGCTGTGACTTTCTGGAGGGATGTCCCCTTCAAGGTCCCCTGACTCAAGTAACCTGGGCTGAGTGAAAGGATAGCCTTCTCAGGGCCCTGTGTGCCTGTCACTAGCAGTGACCTAGGGCTTGTGACATCAAGTGTTCACATTTGGAAGCTTCCTGATACTGGGCGAGTTTCTGAGGCTTTTGTCTAATGGGCTTTGTGAAATGCTAATAAACACAAAAACTTCTCTACAAACATGTTCCGTGTGGACCCCTGAGGCTACAGTGCTGATGAGCTTATTTTTTTAATGACAAATAAGATGAACTGCAGGCACCCAATTAGAGAGGCTCAGTCAGATCCCTAGACGCTTTCAAGCCTGGACACAAGAGGCTGGAGCAAGATAAACCATAAGGAGAGAAACACTGAACTTGCCTTTATTCTTAGCAGTGGCTTTGTTTGTCCTTCCTCCAGGCTTAGAGCTGTGCTGCTGGGACTGAACTCATTTCCCAACAAGCTGTTTTTGTTTCTCACTTGCAGTGCTCTGTGAATGGACTTTCTGAAAGGCAGGCCTCTTAGTCCCCATGAGTGCAAAGGGTTTGACAACACAATGAGTAGCAGTGGACGTTTTCCAACTCTCACCTAGATGTCTCTTCCTATTGCAAAAGACATCCCAAAACCTAGAATGGTTCTAATCCAGGAATCTCACCCTTGTCATGTTAACAAAGAGGATGAGACTGGGGAAGTGATGCTTTTTGGGCGCCTTTCTTGCCCACAGTTTACAGCTCAGAGACTACCACCATGTGTGCATATTTTCAGATCAGTTTGTGAGTGATGGAGTGGCAAGCAGATGGGGCAAAACATCAGAATAAAAGTTCTAAGAATAATGATTCTCCTACCTGCAAAGTCACCTTGAAGTGCAGATATATTCATGCATTTCTGAACCAAGGCTGTACCGGTTTAGTGCAGAGCCAAAGATTAAGATTAGGGCTGTATCTCTTTAATGACCTAACCAGATCTGTGACGCAGCAGCAGAGTCCTGATTACATGTGTGCCTTCCTTGTCTTCCTGTAATTGTGCTTCCCCTGCTGGCGTCTCCATCGTTGGTATATCCCACTTTATGCACATTTATGGTATGTTTTTCTTTTGGTCTTTACTTAAGCTTAGAGATAAAGATGTATTTGCTTACCTCTTCTAACTTGGGTCCCAAAGCAGAAGTCTCTGTTCTATCAATTCATCTTCCTTTCCTAATAAACTATTCAGTACAGATACTTACTGTGCACTAATACCAGCCAAACCCTGTACCAAACACTAGGATTCAATGGTGAACAAATCAGACAGACTTTTTACAGCCATAACAAAGTAGTCTGATGAATAAGCAGTCATAAACTGTGATCAGCCCCACAGATGAAAAGTACAGGCTATAACAAGAACTGTAGCTGAGTAGCTAATAAAGGCTAATGAGTCAGAGAAGCTCTCCTCAGGAAGTATCCTTTGGACCAAGAACTGAATGATGAATAAGTGCAGCAAGATGATGATCATTCTGGGTTCCAGGAACAGCATGTGCAAAGGCCCTGAATCAAAAGGAATTTGGCATATTAGAGGAACTGAAAGCAAGAGAATGTGGCCAGTAGACAGAGAACTGGGAAAAAATAGGAGGCAACATTGGAGGAGTTTGTAGGGGGAGAGCACTGGCCACATCAAGTAGCACCAAAGACATTGTGTTTTTATCTTCAAATCAGTGAGATACCATTGAAAGGCTAATAAGAAGAGAGATGTAAACAGATTTGTTAGTAAAAGATTGTGACTGCAGTATATATACTCTATCAAAGAGGGGAGTGTAGTGGTTTTAAAGTATGTCTACAAATTCTTTGATACTCCTTGCTTCAGGAAATGGAGCCTAATTCTCCCTCCCTTGAGTGTGGATGGATTTAGTGACTCACTCCTAATGAATAGGACATGATGGAGGTGACAGTGCTTAACTTCTAAGGCCAGGTCAAGAAAGACAGTGTGGCCCCCACCACCCTCTTTAATCATTTGCTCTGGTGGAAGCCAGCTGCCATGTCATAAGGAACTAAGACCTTTAGCCAAGAAACTGGGAACTCCTGCCAACAGCCATGTGAGAAGCCAAAGTCTGCAGCAAATCCTTCAGCCTCACTCAAGCCTTCAGATGATTATAGCCCCTGCCAACATCCTGATAACTCAAAGCCAGACCAAGCCAGCTTAGTGACTCCCAGACTCCTGACCCTCAGAAACTGTGTGAGATAATATTTGTCATTTTAAGCAGCTAAAAGTTGGGGTAATTTGTTATGTAGCAATAGATACTTACTACTAAGGTAAAAACAGAAATAGTAGTAGAAAGTTCCTTCGGTAGTCCAGGCAAATGATGATTATGTCTTGACTTAAAGTCATTGCTACTCAAGTCCAACTTCACTTCCTTTTTGTAGGAATACACTGTGGAGACTAGAGAAGAATATATAGGAGCTGAAGCTTATGGCTCTTGAAATATCTCAGTCCAAGTCAGTACCACCATGATGGAGGTGCTACCTGTTATCATAGTTCTGAGCAATTTTCTCACCTAAATGCTTCAACAGTACAACCCAGGGTCATTTGTTGAAATGTTTGCATTTCTTTACAAATATATTCTACCAGTGATGTTTCTAAAAAGTGGTTGCTCTCTAATTCATATGTAAATGATTCTCTTGCATATGTTCCTTTATTTCAAGATGCCTAAGATTGTTTGGGGAAGTAGGCAAGATACAGAAGGGAGTAGGATTCCTCTATAAATTGCCAAGGTGAAGGGGCCAATTCCTCTATTTCTGGGTGGATAGGAAGCTATATGAATTAGGCAGTAGGAGAATTCTTCCCAGAAACTTAATCTAGTTGGGGTGTAGTGATCAGAAATGTTTTATGGAAGTCCTTAATTTCCAGTTGGCACATGGGGCATTACTGACTCAAAAAAAAATTATGATTATATATCCTAAAAGTGGTCTATTAAATCTAATTTTCGGTAAAATAAACTTGCCAAGGTCAACATTGTTTATATAAGACAATGACTCTGAATTTCTAAAAACTCAATTAGATGGAAGCTTTCGAGAATAATGATCACCTAGGCTTATTTAGGTGTGTTAGTCTTTATTTTATAATCATTCACTGTGATGATTGAAGTCAGTTGCCTGTTCTCAAGTAAGATTTTAATTAAATTGATAAATCCTCAGGAAGAAATCTATGAAATGCTTATAGTTACCCCTGAGGTTTTCCTCTGTCAAAAGCCTAGCAATAAATGGTAATTTTAAAATAACTCAAGTTTTTGTGTGTGTTGCTCTAAGACCATATAAGCAAATTTATGGTCTCAGCCATGATGAGTAGTTGGTATCGGACCTACCTTCCCACTTTATATAACTATAAAACCTGTAGAAATCTTATAAAATCACTGTTTGCAGTGATAGGACTGGAGCCAAAGCAGAACCCCAATCCTTGATTCACCTCACAAGGTGAGTCCCACATATATTAAGGCTTTTTTCCTAGAGACAATTTCCAGGTTGTGGTGCAGGGAAATGGAGCCCAAACAATGAGTGTTAGATGAAAGGCCAAGTACTTTGAAAACATATTCTATAAAAGTATATGCCTTTCAACTCATTTAACTCAATACCAAAAAACAAAACAATCCTATTAAAAGTGAGCAGAGGATCTGAATATTTTTTTTCAAAGAAGATATACACATGGCCAACAGGTACATGGAAATGTGCTCAACCTCACTAATCATCAGGGAAATGCAAATCAAAACCTCAATGAGATATCACCTCATACCTGTTAGAATGGCTATCATCAAAAAGACAAGAAATAACAAGTGTTGGTGAGGATATACGGAAAAGAGAACCCTATCATACTGTTGGTGGGAATGTAAATTGATAAAGCCACTGTGGAAAACAGTATGGAGGTTCCTCAAAAAATTTAAAATAGAACTACTGTATGATCCAGCAATTCCACTTTGGGGTATTTATCCAAAGGAAATGAAAACACTAACTCAAAAAAATATCTGCATCCCCATGTTCATTGCAGAAAAAAAATATGCAAAAAAATATGCCCTTCATTTAAAGTAGTGTTCTGTTGGACTTAGAAATTGAGACCTGACAATTCACAGGCAAAAGGAAACATTTGCTTCTCCTATTGTGGTATAATATCTTACCAAGCATTTTGTAACCTAAACCTCTTCCTCTTTCACTTTCTACCTTTGACTTCAAGAAGTCTAGAGCTGGTGAGTGGGTGGAAACATCGTAGTATATACCATTCATATCTAATAAAATCAACCTTTTTCTAGTCTCTAAGAATAATTTATTGCATTGAACTTTGAATTAAGGAGTAACTTAATGTATAATATCTGAATGTAATAGTAGACAAGGCACATCCAAAGGTAACTGGATGAATCAACCTGTCGAATTGGATGCTGAGTATGTCTACCAAGGCGAAGATTTTATACTGACGTACTGAGGAGGAGTTATTCTTCCAGATACTTATCAGCCCAAAGTTTCTGTTTCAACTTGAGATCACTTTTAGGTTGGGATAGTAAGGATAAATCAGTAGCACTGGAGATAGGCTTCACCCTTGAGTGACGTTCACCCCTAGTCTGCTGGAGGTATTAAAAGTGTGGTTCATCTTCTTGGAAGTTTTGAGGAAATAATCATTTCTTTTACCTTCAACCTCACACATCTATATTGTGAAAATGCAAAATATACATGAACTTAAAACACAAGACTTAAGAAAGGGAGCCTGTTTGGTGCATACTCCCAACATCCCATAGGCATCTGTGTTTGTTCTTTGCTGCCACTGGGGAGGAAGTGTTTGGGAATGGAGAGCACCTGCTGTCCTATTAGGCTGGGATTCAATCTTGCCTCAGCTTCTCACTAACAGTGTCATTTGGGGAAAGTTGTCTAAAGGCTCTGAGATTTAGTTTACTCATATTTAAAAAGAAGACACTATTATTTACCTCCAGTGTTGCCACAAATTGGAGGGGTACCGTTCCTACCTAGATGGTTCTCCTTCCTCTCTGTTCTTACCCCCTAAATTATGTGAAGTCATTTAGGTATGAGTTAAAAAGGACAAAGAATAGGAGACCAGAGTGTTTCATCACAGACTTGCACTCAGGTTTGCTTCTCAGGGGTTAATTCCTTCACCGCTTCTTTCATCGTGGTGCTGTCATAAAGGCTGGGAAGGAGTCAACCCTAAGAACAAGGCGTGTGTCCCGTGTCTGGCTGCTGCCTAGGGAACCAGGCCTAGAAAGAGTCTTCAGTTGCCTCTGTCTTCTCAATTTGGTAAAGCTGAGTCAGAGCAATGTGAAGTAGGAAGGCTATCCTGAAGTGCTCACCTGAGTGACTCTACAAGGAGTAGGACCCGAGGGTACAATGGGGGCCCGGCCAGGGCTGCCCAGGGGTTCTAGTGGAGTAAAGCGAAGAAGGTTAGGGGAGGGGGATTCTCTCCCCATTGCCAGAGAATCTCTGCAAATGTATGGAGAGACTTTGGGGTCAGGGGCTAAGTTGCTGTTCTGTCGTCTGGGGCCGTCTGGTGTCTGAGGGTAGCTGTAGGATGGGAGTGAAGCGGGACCACATGATGGTGGCAGGGAAGCCATCTTTAAGCCAGCCATCTTCCTGGCTTAGAAGAAGGCTCTTCCTGGCTCATTCCGGAAACGAGCCATCTTCCTCCCAGGTGGTTCATTCATGTGAAAGGTGTTCCCAAGAGGGGACTTTGTAGTGTGGGGACTATTTAAAGAGTAGTTTGTTCAGTGATACCTTCATTTATTCCATTTGTGTAAATATGGAATCTCTATTAATGGTTATTTGCTGAATGCAAAGCAAAACCAAGGACACCAAAATGAGGCAAGACCCTAAGATTACCATTTATCCATTCTTCCTTCATTCAGCAATACCTAGCGCCCACCATGTACCAGGCACTGGGAATATCAAGTAAAAAGTTCATTGCTTACCCCTAGGAATATACATTCTACCTAAGATTGTATATATCAAGTCACTCACTTTAAAAAAGTTATGTGAAATTCATATTCTCAGTATTCATTTTTATTAATGTAAAAACATTGTCAACAACTTTTTTTTCTTTCCATCTCCTGATCTGTCAAGAGCTCGGGGACATCTCTGGCACCATTTTTAAACCATAAAAAAATTTAAAAATTTTATGTACACATATAATCTTTGGCTTGATTCTAAACCTATTGGATCAGAATTTCTGCTCCGAAGGCCCAGGAAGCTGCTGTTTAACAGATTCCCAATGTGATCTTATGTAACTAAAAATTGAGAACTATAGTCAACTCTCTTTCTGGACATTCTCCCTTATCGTAAGATAGTTGACACCAAGGACTTTAAAAGCAAAAGCAGAAGAGAGCACATCTGCCATGAAATTTCCAAACACAATCTTTCTAAGTATGTGTTGGTGCGTAAATGTATTTGTTTTGACTGATTTTATCAGTGAGGCCAATCCACAAAACAGCCATTTCAATCAAAAAGTCATTTCCTTTTGTTTGTGTTTTAACATTCACCAGCCCAGGGCTTGTCACAGACAAAGGTTACCTGATTACATTACTGTAGCCGGCAGTTGGGAGGCTTCTGTGGGAGCTACAGCGGAGACATCCATCAAAGGGCTTTTCAGTGCGTAGATCAGTGCTTAATGAAAGTGTCAGTGGCTTTCACTGAAAGTTTATCTTGATTCCTGTTAACACTCTTGATAATAAACTTCACACACTCTCGATAAATGTTCTTCCTAAATTTTTAAGTAGGCAAAGGTAATCAATTCTAAGAAGACCAAGTGCACTTTTTGAGGGGTCGGGTGGGAGGGATCCAGAAGCCTTTTTAGCTGGCTTTTGAAAGAAAGCACGGGGAAACTGGAGTGTGCTGGTGTTTACAGCATGGTTCTCAGAGTCAGAGGGTGCAAACTCACTCTCACACTTACCAGGCTATTTCGGGCAACTTTGTTCAGCATGGCTAAGCCATAGTTTTCTCGTATGTAAAAGAGAGGGAATAATCACTAACACTTATTGACTGTCTATTATGTGCCAGGTCCACTCCTGAGCATTTGACAGGTATTCATTCATTTAGTCCTCACAATGATGCTGTAATGGAGATGACAATATAAACCCTATTTTACAGATGATCTATCTGGGGAACAGAAAACAACTTCGTAGAGTTTTTGAGAGCATTAACTATTATACTATGTGGAATGCTTAGCATAGAGCTTGATACTTATAAATGCTAAGTAAAGATTTCCATTAATATGAATTTATTATGTTAGCCTTGTTTTTCCTTTTTAAACCCTCTCCAAGTAGTTATTTCAAAACTCACATCCTCTTTGGTCTGGACCCTTGGGCCAGCCTGTTAGTTAGGATGTATTGTCTGAATGCAACATGGTGCTCACTCTTCACACCTCAGAAGAATACACTGAGCTTCTTAAGTTTGTTCCAGGAGAGAATACTCTTTATTTTCCCAGTATGTGATCCTGACTCATGATACTGGGCAAGACCAGAAAGCACACACCACCAAGGAGAGGTTTAATCCAAAACATTACTAATCAGTCGTTTTGATTACTTCCAAGGGGCACCTAGCAGGTGCTTTGGCTGCATTGATGCACTTTGGACAGCTGATCCAAATGTGAGTTCCTTGATTGGTTGCCCTCAGAAGGGTAGAGCAAGAGGCAGTGTGGTGCAGGAAAAGAGTCAAATCTCTGTCAGGTACTGGGGAGACGAGGCAGAGCTGGAGCTGAATCCTGATCGCTTTCCCTCCACTCAAGAGTCCTGTGATCTGGGGCAACCTAGCTCAAGTACTTAAACTAGAATTACCTCATAGGGCTATTTTGAGAAAGTAAACGAGAGAGTATAGAAAGCTCCTAGTGAAGTATATAAATACAACTGAAATATAAAGTTTATTTTTATTATCACTAATGTTTAGATACCCTAGATAGGAGGAATAGCCTAACCCTATAACCAGGCAGCCAGCATAGAGAGAGATTACAGAGATGTGAACTCTAGTCAGGCTGGTGTATGACTGAGTAGCATACAGAAAATTCTTTTATTGAACCAGTAAATGCTAAGGCTTTTGCATATGGGAAAGCAGGGACTGTATCTAAAGACAACCCCTATTCCAGTTTTCTTTGAAAACATGGGGTCACTGATACAATTTGCTAGCTGCCTTGGTAGAGTGTTTTGAGGGTAGCTACACAGAAAAATAAGTTCCTTCAGAATGGGAATGGAATGAAAGCTGTGGTTACCAAAGTTGTGGGAACTTGTTCTCAGCCTCCTGAAATCTCCTAGGGGTATTGACAAGACCTCCAATGGCATGTCTGCATGGTATTCCAGAGGAGCTAGGCCCTAGAACAAAGGCTCCCAGCCCCAGGCATGGTGTGGGACCCCAAGTCTGCCACAGAATGGCAGAATCTCCAGAACTAAATGGGCCTCCTGGATTTCTCAGTGGTAACCAGAGCGGGCTGAAAACCTAAGATGACTTCCCAATACTTCCAGGTTTTCTAGAATTAACTCTCACCCGTGATTCAATCAAAGACCCTTGTAAAACTGTGGGGAGAGGAGGTCCTAAGATTGCCTCCGATTGGATTCACTGCCAACTTGGTAAGATGTGGAATGAACAAAAAATATACAATGTTTCCTACACACCCAATTATAGTGCAAGATTCATATTTGCTGCATATGTTAGACAGACAGTTTTTGAGATCCCTTGTTGAAATCACAGGGAGATTAAACATAAAGTAAAACTGCACTATCTAGAGTTCTTTTTCCCTTCACGAAAAGCTCCATTGAGTCCCATCTGAAAGCTGGGACCTACGTGCTTCTGCTTGAAATCCAGGATGTAGAGCCAGTTTGTATCAATACCTCTAGCACAGTGGTTTACAAACTTGAACATGCATCAGAATCACCTGGGGAGCTTATTAAAACGAAGGTTGCTAGGCTTCTCTCCTAGAGTTTCTAATCCAGTAAGTCTAATACTGTCAGAGAATTTTCATTTCTAGTAAGTTCCCATATGATACCCATCCTGCTGGTCCAGGGAGTCTACTCTGAAAACCACACCTACGGAAGGCAGCCTAACAGATTCTGGGTTTGGATTTTCTTTCAACCTAATTTTTAGAGGAAATGCCTTTCTTATGTAGCATGAATTTATATTCTTGCTTTAGAACACTGTCCCCTATCCCCACCATCCATAATTCTGCACAATGCTTGTTACAAAAATGTAGGAAAATGAAATAAAATATAGGAAGAGAGTAACAAGAATAACCCAAGATCCTGCCACCCAAAGATAATACTGTAAACATTTGGTATTTCTTTTTTTTTTTCCCTAATCCTGTGGTTGCACTTGTATGAATGAGGACTCATTCTACCTCAGGTGACTGATAATCTGACTCAAATGGAGCTTAAACATAAAAGAGAATTCATTGGTTCTCAGTGCTAAAAGATCCAAGAGTAGGGCCAGCTTCAGGCCAGGCTGGATCAGGATATCCTCACTGTCCCCAGATACAGACCCTCTCCAGGCCTCAGCTTCATTCTTAGGCTGCAGGATGCCATCCATGGCTTAGCTATTCTGAACTGAAAATTTCTATTTTTTAATGCCCATTTTTCTTTTTTCATTTTCGGCTGTGTCAGGTCTTAGTTGCAGCATGCGGGCTTCTCTCTAGTTGTGGCGTGTGGAAGGCAGATTCTTTGTGTGTGTGTGTGTGTGTGTGTGTGTGTGTGTGTGTGTGTGTGTGTATTTAAATTAGTATACACATTTTTAATCTGAAAAGGCATATGTCTCTTTTTTTTTTTTTTTTTTTTTAAACATCTTTATTGGGGTATAATTGCTTTACAATGGTATGTTAGTTTCTGCTTTATAACAAAGTGAATCAGCTATACATATACATATGTTCCCATATGTCTTCCCTCTTGCGTCTCCCTCCCTCCCACTCTCCCCATCCCACCCTTCCAGGCTGTCACAAAGCACCGAGCTAATATCCCTGTGCCTTGCGGCTGCTTCCCCCCAGCTATCTACCTTACTACGTTTGTTAGTGTGTATATGTCCATGACTCTCTCTCGCCCTGTCAAAACTCACCCTTCCCCCTCCCCATACCCTCAAGTCCGTTCTCCAGTAGGTCTGCGTCTTTATTCCTATCTTACCCCTAGGTTCTTCATGACATTTTTTTCCCTTAAATTCCATATATATGTGTTAGCATACGGTATTTGTCTTTTTCTTTCTGACTTACTTCACTCTGTATGACAGACTCTAGGTCTATCCATCTCATTACAAATAGCTCAATTTCATTTCTTTTTAAGGCTGAGTAATATTCCATTGTGTATATGTGCCACATCTTCTTTATCCATTCGTCCGATGATGGGCGCTTAGGTTGTTTCCATGTCCTGGCTATTGTAAATAGAGCTGCAATGAACATTTTGGTACATGACTCTTTTTGAATTTTGGTTTTCTCAGGGTATATGCCAAGTAGTGGGATTGCTGGGTCATATGGTAATTCTATTTGTAGTTTTTTAAGGAACCTCCATACTGTTCTCCACAGTGGCTGAACCAATTCACATTCCCACCAGCAGTGCAAGAGTGTCCCCTTTTCTCCACACCCTCTCCAGCATTTATTGTTTCTAGATTTTTTGATGATGGCCATTCTGACTGGTGTGAGATGATATCTCATTGTAGTTTTGATTTGCATTTCTCTAATGATTAATGATGTTGAGCATTCTTTCATGTGTTTGTTGGCATTCTGTTTATCTTCTTTGGAGAAATGTCTATTTAGGTCTTCTGCCCATTTTTGGATGGGGTTGTTTGTTTTTTTGTTATTGAGCTGCATGAGCTGCTTGTAAATTTTGGAGATTAATCCTTTGTCAGTTGCTTCATTTGCAAATGTTTTCTCCCATTCTGAGGGTTGTCTTTTGGTCTTGGTTATGGTTTCCTTTGCTGTGCAAAAGCTTTGAAGTTTCATTAGGTCCCATTTGTTTATTTTTGTTTTTATTTCCATTACTCTAGGAGGTGGGTCAGAAAGGATCTTGCTGTGATTTATGTCATAGAGTGTTCTTCCTATGTTTTCTTCTAAGAGTTTGATAGTTTCTGGCCTTACATTTAGGTCTTTAATCCATTTTGAGCTTATTTTTGTGTATGGTGTTAGGGAGTGATCTAATCTCATACTTTTACATGTACCTGTCCAGTTTTCCCAGCACCATTTATTGAAGAGGCTGTCCTTTCTCCACTGTACATTCCTGCCTCCTTTATTAAAGATGAGGTGTCCATATGTGCGTGGGTTTATCTCTGGGCTTTCTATCCTGTTCCACTGATCTATCTTTCTGTTTTTGTGCCAGTACCATACTGTCTTGATTACTGTTGCTTTGTAATATAGTCTGAAGTCAGGGAGCCTGATTCCTCCAGCTCCTTTTTTCGTTCTCAAGATTGCTTTGGCTATTCGGGGTCTTTTGTGTTTCCATACAAATTGCGAAATTTTTTGTTCTAGTTCTGTGAAAAATGCCAGTGGTAGTTTGATAGGGATTGCATTGAATCTGTAGATTGCTTTGGGTAGTAGAGTCATTTTCACAATGTTGATTCTTCCCATCCAAGAACATGGTATATCTCTCCATCTATTTGTATCATCTTTAATTTCTTTCATCAGTGTCTTATAATTTTCTGCATACAGGTCTTTCGTCTCCTTAGGTAGGTTTATTCCTAGATATTTTATTCTTTTTGTTGCAATGGTAAATGGGAGTGTTTTCTTGATTTCACTTTCAGATTTTTCATCATTAGTATATAGGACTGCCAGAGATTTCTGTGCATTAATTTTGTATCCTGCTACTTTACCAAATTCATTGATTAGCTCTAGAAGTTTTCTGGTAGCATCTTTAGGATTCTCTATGTATAGTATCATGTCATCTGCAAACAGTGACAGCTTTACTTCTTCTTTTCCGATTTGGATTCCTTTTATTTCCTTTTCTTCTCTGATTGCTGTGGCTAAAACTTCCAAAACTATGTTGAATAAGAGTGGTGAGAGTGGGCAACCTTGTCTTGTTCCTGATCTTAGTGGAAATGCTTTCAGTTTTTCACCATTGAGGGTGATGTTGGCTGTGGGCTTGTCATATATGGCCTTTATTATGTGGAGGAAAGTTCCCTCTATGCCTACTTTCTGGAGGGTTTTTATCATAAATGGGTGTTGAATTTTGTCGAAAGCTTTCTCTGCATCTATTGAGATGATCATATGGTTTTTCTCCTTCAATTTGTTAATATGGTTTATCACATTGATAGATTTGCGTATATTGAAGAATCCTTGCATTCCTGGAATAAACCCCACTTGATCATGGTGTATGATCCTTTTAATGTGCTGTTGGATTCTGTTTGCTAGTATTTTGTTGAGGATTTTTGCATCTATGTTCATCAGTGATATTGGCCTGTAGTTTTCTTTCTTTGTGACATCCTTGTCTGGTTTTGGTATCAAGGTGATGGTGGCTTCGTAGAAGGAATTTGGGAGTGTTCCTCCCTCTGCTATATTTTGGAAGAGTTTGAGAAGGATAGGTGTTAGCTCTTCTCTAAACGTTTGATAGAATTCACCTGTGAAGCCATCTGGTCCTGGGCTTTTGTTTGTTGGAAGGTTTTTAATCACAGTTTCAATTTCAGTGCTTGTGATTGGTCTGTTCATATTTTCTATTTCTTCCTGATTCAGTCTTGGCAGGTTGTGCATTTCTAAGAATTTGTCCATTTCTTCCAGATTGTCCATTTTATTGGCATAGAGTTGCTTGTAGTAATCTCTCATGATTTTTTTTATTTCTGCAGTGTCAGTTGTTACTTCTCCTTTTTCATTTCTAATTCTATTGATTTGAGTCTTCTCCCTTTTTTTCTTGATGAGTCTGGCTAGTCGTTTATCTATTTTGTTTATCTTCTCAAAGAACCAGCTTTTAGTTTTATTGATCTTTGCTATTGTTTCCTTCATTTCTTTTTCATTTATTTCTGATCTGATTTTTATGATTTCTTTCCTTCTGCTAGCTTTGGGGTTTTTTTGTTCTTCTTTCTCTAATTGCTTGAGGTGCAAGGTTAGGTTGATTATTCGAGATGTTTCCTGCTTCTTAAGGTGGGCTTGTATTGCTATAAACTTCCCCCTTAGAACTGCTTTTGCTGCATCCCATAGGTTTTGGGTCGTCGTGTCTCCATTGTCATTTGTTTCTAGGTATTTTTTTATTTCCTCTTTGATTTCTTCAGTGATCACTTCATTATTAAGTAGTGTATTGTTTAGCCTCCATGTGTTTGTATTTTTTAAAGATCTTTTCCTGTAATTGATATCTAGTCTCATGGCGTTGTGGTCGGAAAAGATACTTGAAACAATTTCAGTTTTCTTAAATTTACCAAGGCTTGATTTGTGACCCAAGATATGATCTATCCTGGAGAATGTTCCATGAGCACTTGAGAAAAATGTGTATTCTGTTGTTTTTGGATGGAGTGTCCTATAAATATCAATTAAGTCCATCTTGTTTAATGTATCATTTAAAGCTTGTGTTTCCTTATTTATTTTCATTTTGGATGATCTGTCCATGGGTGAAAGTGGGGTGTTAAAGTCCCCTACTATGAATGTGTTACTGTTGATCTCCCCTTTTATGGTTGTTAGTATTTGCCTTATGTATTGAGGTGCTCCTATGTTGGGTGCATAAATATTTACAATTGTTATATCTTCTTCTTGGATCGATCCCTTGATCATTATGTAGTGTCCTTCTTTGTCCCTTTTAATAGTCCTTATTTTAAAGTCTATTTTGTCTGATATGAGAATTGCTACTCCAGCTTTCTTTTGGTTTCCATTTGCATGGAATATCTTTTTCCATCCCCTTACTTTCAGTCTGTATGTGTCTCTAGTTCTGAAGTGGGTCTCTTGTAGACAGCATATATAAGGGTCTTGTTTTTGTATCCATTCAGCCAATCTGTGTCTTTTGGTGGGAGCATTTAGTCCATTTACATTTAAGGTAATTATCGATATGTATGTTCCTATTTCCATTTTCTATATTGTTTTGGGTTCGCTACTATAGGTCATTTCCTTCTCTTGTGTTTCGTGTCTAGAGAAGTTCCTTTAGCATTTGTTGTAAAGCTGGTTTGGTGGTGCTGAACTCTCTCAGCTTTTGCTTGTCTGTAAAGGTTTTAATTTCTCCATCAAATGTGAATGAGATCCTTGCTGGGTAGAGTAGTCTTGGTTGCAGGCTATTCTCCTTCATCACTTTCAGTATGTCCTGCCACTCCCTTCTGGCTTGTAGGGTTTCTGCTGAGAGATCAGCTGTTAACCTTATGGGGATTCCCTTGTGTGTTATTTGTTGTTTTTCCCTTGCTGCTTTTAATATGCTTTCTTTGTATTTAATTTTTGACAGTTTGATTAATATGTGTCTTGGCGTGTTTCTCCTTGTATTTATCCTGTATGGGACCCTCTGTGCTTCCTGGACTTGATTAACTATTTCCTTTCCCATATTAGGGAAGTTTTCAACTATAATCTCTTCAAATATTTTCTCAGTCCCTTTCTTTCTTTCTTCTTCTTCTGGAACCCCTATAATTCGAATGTTGGTGCGTTTCATGTTGTCCCAGAGGTCTCTGAGACTGTCCTCAGTTCTTTTCATTCTTTTTTCTTTATTCTGCTCTGCAGTAGTTATTTCCACTACTTTATCTTCCAGGTCACTTATCCGTTCTTCTGCCTCAGTTATTCTGCTATTGATCCTATCTAGAGTGATTTTAATTTCAGTTATTGCATTGTTCATCGTTGCTTGTTTCATCTTTAGTTCTTGTAGGTCCTTGTTAACTGTTTCTTGCATTTTGTCCATTCTACTTCCAAGATTTCGGATCATCCTTACTATCATTATTCTGAATTCTTTTTCAGGTAGATTGCCTATTTCCTCTTCATTTGTTAGGTCTGGTGGGTTTTTATCTTGCTCCTTCATCTGCTGTGTGTTTTTCTGTCTTCTCATTTTGCTTATCTTACTGTGTTTGGGGTCTCCTTTTTGCAGGCTGCAGGTTCGTAGTTCCCGTTGTTTTTGATGTCTGTCTCCAGTGGCTAAGGTTGTTTCAGTGGGTTGTGTAGGCTTCCTGGTGGAGGGGACTAGTGCCTGTGTTGTGCTGGATGAGGCTGGATCTTGTCTCTCTAGTGGGCAGGTTCACGTCTGGTGGTGTGTTTTGGGGTGTCTGTGGCCTTATTATGATTTTAGGCAGCCTCTCTGCTAATGGGTGGGGTTGTGTTCCTGTTTTGCTAGTTGTTTGGCATAGGTTGTCCAGCACTGTGGCTTGCTGGTCGTTGAGTGAAGCTGGGTGCTGGTGTTAAGATGGAGGTCTCTGGGATATTTCCACCGTTTAATATTATGTGGAGCTGGGAGGTCTCTTGTTGACCAGTGTCCTGAAGTTGGCTCTCCTACCTCAGAGGCAGAGCCCTGACTCCTGGCTGGAGCACCAAGAGCCTTTCATCCACACAGCTCAGAATAAAAGGGAGAAAAAGTAGGGAGAATTAGTAGAAGTATGAGTAAAGAAAGAAGGAAAGGAGGAAAGGAAGGAAGGAAGAAAGAAGCAAAGAAGGAAAGAAAGGAGGGAGGGAGGGAGGGAGGGAGGAAGGAAGGAAGGAGGGAAAGAAGGAAAAAAGACAGAAAGAAAGATGATACAGTAAAAATAAAATAAAGTAATAATATAGTTATTGAATTAAAAAATATTTAGAAAAAAAAAAAAGGGACGGATAGAACCTTAGGACAAATGTTGGAAGCAAAGCTATACAGAGAAAATCTTACACAGAAGCATACACATACACCTTCACAAAAAGAGGTAAAGGGGGAAAAATCATAAATCCTGCTCCCTGAGACCACCTCCTCAATTTGGGGTGATTCGTTGTCTAAAGGAGGGAAGGAAGGAAGGAAAGAAAGAAAGAACGAAGGTAAAGTATAATAAAGTTATTACAATTAAACTTAATTATTAAGAAAAGGAATTTTTAAAAAAAAGTCATGGACGGATAGAGCCCTAGGACAAATGGTGGAAGCAAGAGTATACAGACAGGATCTCACACAGAAGCATACACGTACACATTCACAAAAAGAGGAAAAGGGAAAAAAATCATAGATCTCGCTCCTAAATTCCACCTCTTCGATTTGGGATCATTCCTTGTCTATTCAGGTATTCCACAGATGCAGGGTATATCAAGTTGATTGTGGAGCTTTAATCCGCTGCTTCTGTGGCTGCTGGGAGAGATTTCCCTTTCTCTTCTTTGTTCTCACAGTTCACAGGAGCTCAGCTTTGGATTTGGCCCTGCCTCTGCGTGTAGGTCGCTGGAGGGCGTCTGTTTTTTCGCTCAGACAGGACGGGGTTAAAGGAGCCGCTGATTCGGGAGCTCCGGCTCACTGAGGCCGGGGGTTGGGGGATGGGGGAAGGAGGGGCACTGCGTGCGGGGCCGGCCTGCGGCGGCAGAGGCAGCGTGACGTTGCGGCAGAGGCCGGCGTGATGTTGCACCAGCCTGAGGCCCGCCGTGCGTTGTCCCGGGGAAGTTGTCCCTGGATCCCGGGAACCTGGCAGTGGTGGGCTGCACAGGCTCCGCGGAAGAGGGGTGTGGAGAGTGACCTGTGCTCGCACACAGGCCCCTTGGTGGCGGCAGCAGCAGCCTTAGCGTCTCCCGCCCGTCTCTGGGGTCCGCGGTTTTAGCCACGGCTCGCGCCCGTCTCTGGAGTTCGCGCTTTTAGCCGCGGCTCGCGCCCGTCTCTGGAGCTCCTTTAAGCAGCGCTCTTAAACCCCTCTCCTCGCGCACCAGGAAACAAAGAGGGAAGAAAAAGTCTCTTGCCTCTTCGGCCGGTGCAGGCTTTTCCCCGAACTCCCTCCCGGCTAGTCGTGGTGCACTAACCCCTTCAGGCTATGTTCAAGCCGCCAACCCCAGTCCTCTCCCTGAGCTCCGTCCAAAACCAAAACCCGAGCCTCAGCTCGCAGCCCCGCCCGCCCCGGCGGGTGAGCAGACAAGCCTCTCGGGCTGGTGAGTGCCGGTCAGCACCGATCGTCTGTGCAGGAATCTCCCTGCTTTGCCCTCCGCACCCGTCGCTGTGCACTACTCCGCGGTCCCGAAACTCCCCCCTCTGCCTCCCGCAGTCTCCGCCCGCGGAGGGGCTTCCTAGTGTGTGGAAACTTTTCCTCCTTCACAGCTCCCTCCCACTGGTGCAGGTGCCGTCCTTATTCTTTTGTCTCTGTTTTTTCTTTTGCCCTACCCAGTTACGTGGGGAGTTTCTTGCCTTTTGGGAGGTCTGAGGTCTTCTGCCAGCCTTCAGTAGGAGTTCTGTAGGAGTTGTTCCATGTGTGGATGTATTTCTGGTGTATCCGTGGGGAGGAAGGCGATCTCCGCGTCTTACTCTTCCGCCATCTTCAAGGTCCCCCCTATATGTCTGTTTAAACAGTTAATAAACATATTTTGCTTCTTAGCTGCACTCAAGAAATAGTATTTGAGTACAGTAAATCCTTTCAAAGGAAGGTAGCACTTAAGTAAATTGATATCAACCAAAAGAGTCAACCAGACTGAGCTGACTGATATCTTGTTTAGGGAACAGAAATCAGATGGCTAAAGGCCTTTATGGCTATCGTGCATGCTTGTACGTGGTACAAGGCAAGGATTCACTGTTTTGTTGGGTGGGTGTAGAGAGATTATTTTCCATCCCTGTATGGCTTGAAGCTCTCTGACGGTGGTGGCATTTTGAAACCCAGAAATAACTTTAAAAACCTGCCATCTGAACTTGTGGAAAGTAATAGGTTTCAGTACAGCATGGACATGCTATGAATTTAACAACCAACACAATTGGTGCCAGCCCCACGCTACCCCATCTCACAGGCCCTTCTTTTTTATTTCTAGGCCTCAATTTGAGGCCAAAGAAGCTCAGTCTGATGCATAACCTGGTTCAGCTGTCCTTTTCATAGATTCATGCCTGTAGCTGTCCAAATTGTTCTGTAGTTCTTTCTTCAAAACCTGATTTCTCTTCGTATACCCCAGCTGAGCTCAAACAAAGAGCAACAGATGACTTATTTCTACAAACTTAGCATGTTTGTGTTGTTGTAAATATCTACAGAGACCAAGAAAGTTAAGCCAAACTTTGCAAAACCAGAGCTGCTACCAAGAGAAAGCCACTCCAGTCACCTGACAAAAAAAGGAAATGAGATTTGCCAAAGATAATAAAGAGAGAGCTCACATTTCCCCTCCTTGACATTTCATAGCCAAAGAGGAAAATGCAATACTGTGATGGATTCTATGCGTCTTAGAAGATGATGGATTCCAGTTAGATGCCTATTAAGGCAATTAGGGTTGCTTTATGCTTAATTCTAAATCAAAGGAAACAACCATTGTATTTATTATTGACTGGGGTTACTTCATATTGAAATCATCTTCAAATGCCATTTTGCTTATATTTCCCATTATCTTTGGAGAGTTTCACAAAGTTTCACTCTCAGAAACGGATGCATGTACTTGGCTTAAAAAATGAAATGTTTCCAATTTCATTCTTTACTGATATAATATTTATATAGTAGAATTCCCGCCCCCCCCCAAATTAATCGTGCTGTGTGAGTGTTTGATCTAGGGATCCCCTTTAGGAAATAGAGGAGACATATATATGAGTGAGGTCAATGGGTGTATGTGGCAGATAAGAAAGATGCATTTGACAGAGCACGAGAAATATATTCAGGCACAACTGGAAGACTAGGGAAAAAAAGACCTTTTGCCGACTGGAGGAGAATGGCTTAGAGGGAGAACTGGTATATCCTTTATATTAAAAAAATTCTCTGCATTATATATGCATTTTTTTTTCCCCTGGGGAAGGTGGATTCTTTACCGCTAGACCAACCGGGAAGTCCCTCATGCCCATTTTTCACATCAGGGTTTGTGATAGTACTAGATAAAATTATGGCACTTTTCTCTCACATTTTAATGCTTAAAGTTTTTTAATTTGTGTTTTTCAAATTTTACTGTTAAAGGGAACTCTGAACTTGTCTCTTTAGTAGGCTTAAGTATTATACATTGAACTTAAGAGTTCTAGGGTTCAAATCAGCATAGGAAAGCAGAGATTGGAATTTGTGATATATATATATATACCATCATTTTATTTTCTTCAAATACAACCTACCCAAGTCTCTTATCTGAGTTGGTTTTAAAAAGCCATTTTGTGTGACAAATTGTATCCAATTTTTTCTTGCACCCTGTAGATATTTTTTCATGGACTGATGAACAGAGTATAGAATCTGTTATAGAAATTAAATAGTGTAGTGGGTAAAAGCATGGGCTTTGCTGACAGATATACCTCGGTTCAAATTTCAGCTCTGTTCCTTCATAAATAAGGGGTGACCTCAGGCAAGTCAGTTTTTCCTCTTTGAGCTTCAGTTTTTTCACCAAGTAAGAGATAATGCCTGTACTTTGGGCTGTTGTGAGGGCTGATTTAGATGATGTTAATAATAATAAGCATTCTAAATAGAAACTGTGGTTATTTCTTACAGATGATCATTTTTCCAAATCTTTTAGCCCCTTCTACAACTCAACTTTATAGTTTAGAAACAAAAAGGTCAGTGGAAAATTAGAGAAAAAAATTTTATTTGGGCATACTGGATATTACAAGAAAGTGCTATTCACAAGCTACATGGTTTTCACTTGTTATGGTAAAGTAGATGTGTTTCCTTAGTGTTTACTCTTATTTTAGTGTTTGTCTGAATCCATATTAGCTAAGAGAATTCACACAGTTCAAGCAAATATCACAGGACTGGAGAGGACTTTTTTCCAGCCACATAGATCATATTAGAATACTGGGTTAACATCAATACACATGAAACCATTTGGATAACATCTCTCTCTACAAACACAGAATATTCATGGTATAAAAGTATTTGCAGCTTGGGTGAGACAAACCTGGCAAATATATGTAGTGAAATGCCGTGAAATCATTTGTGCCAATTTTTAATAGCTTTTATCTTTTAAATGCAGTTCATAACATTATATTTCTCAGGCTTTAGTTCTATGTCATGTGAACCTAAATGAAGGTGTTCAGATGGAGTACAGCAAATAAAAGAAAATGACTCTGGTTCACCTAAGACAAAACCAGATGTTTGTGTTGGGAGGGGCAAAAAAATTGAAATTGATTGGCAGGGTATGGGGTAGCTCACTGAATAAAAGAAAGTGGATGAAACAGATCAGAAGGGAACAAGAAGCAGAAGAGCTCAGGTATCCTGTTCAGCAGGCTGACTCTCCTGGGTGCCGACTGCTTCTCCATCTGTAAGTCATTCTGCTCAAGAGATAAGGGTCCCTCTCCCTTGTCTGGCTCAGGTCAAGAACTCATCTATTGTCAGGAGAGAGCAGGGAACCATGATTGACAGTTCCACCTGTGCCACTGCTGCATACAATTTGTGGTGGTTAGAGGGACTCTCCCCCACCCAAATAGCCTGCTGTTACCACACATAAAAGTAATGGATGCAAAAAGAATGTAGCTTACTAGTACAAAAAGCACATAAATATATTTTTTACATTTGTTCATTTAACTTGAAAGAAAAGATGCTATAGGCTTAAAATAACAGCCAGAAGCATCTTAAAAATATAACTCTAGCCCACAATTTATCCAAATTCTTAAGCCAGCATGCTATGCACATTGAATTATCTAAAAGTTAGTATTTAATGTAGATATCCAAGATGGCAACATAAAACTCATTAAAAGGAATAATGTTCATTTGAAAAGTTAATTTATTTGCCTCCAATGCAATAGCTATTTTGGTGTTCACTTTTAATAGCAGCAGCAATAAAAACTTTGGCAATCCTGCTAATTTATTGAAAGTGATGCCTAGTAAATATTTAATACAGCCCCAAACATTTTAATCCACTTTCCATTAATATTTTACTCGACAGTTTTTCTCTCATATAATCAATTTAATATTTTTAATGCTTAATATTTTAATTGGTCTTCAATTTGGAGAGATGGAATAGGAATTTAAGCTTAAGATATGAAATTGTATCTATAAGCTGAAGAAAAAGTTAAAAATCTGTAAACCCCTTAGGAAATGGAAAATTACTCTATTCTAAAATGTATGCCATAAATTTTATATTAAATGAACACTGAATCATAAATGTTTCTTCTTTCACATCTTTAATATTCAACAATTATGTCTCTCCTTAATATCTTTGGCATTAAATTTAATTGACCTTGGTTGTGTCAATTAGAAGCACTTGTATTATTTATGGGTTTTTTATGAATTGTCTTTATCAGGTCTGTAGGGCTTCAGGCCACTTGCTTATTCATCACCTTCTTCATCAAATCCCCATCTTAAAACAGTGGGATTTTTGAAATAGTTTCTAATACAATAAAACATCTACTTGATGCCTATATTTTCAAATAAGTGGCAAACATTTTCTGTAAAGGACCAAATAGTAAATATTTTAGGCTTTGTAGGCTACGTGCTGTCTCTGTCACCTCCTTTTCTTTCTAATAACCTTTTAAAATGTAAAAACTCTCCTTAGCTGAAGGACTGTACAAAAGCAGGCTGCAGATCACATTGGGGCCATAGCCTTAGTTTTCCGACTCCTGCACACATCCTTTCATTTTACAAAACATTGTAATACAGAAGGCTATAAGATATGTTTGTAAAAGTAAATAGTAATTTTGAAGTAAACTACCGTAATAATCATCACTTAATTCAAGAAGTGGAATGTTGTAACCAAGGCCTCAAAATCTCCCTCTTTGCCTCTTGCAGAATTAATAGCATCTTTGGACATTGTCCTTCATTCATTTATTTTTATCTTCTCAGGAAATTTTTTAGTTGAATTCCTTTTAAAATTCAGTCTGTTCATCTAAAGATATTTAATAAGGATATTTTGTGCTCCAAGCATTCTTCTAGACTCTTGAGGAACTTGTAGTGATGAAGATAAGTATTGCGTACATAAGGAAATAACACAAATTTAATACTAGCTGAAGGTGGGAAATGATGGTGGCTTGAAGATAATATGATAAGTGTTGGGATATATTTTTTAAATAGTGCCATGAGACTTACTGATGGATTACGTGTGAAATGTATATGAGAGAGAAATCAAAGATGATGAAAATTTTGACCTGAGAAGTTGAGCAGGTGGTGATGCCATTTCATATGATGAGGAAGACTCTGAGAGGGGCAGGTTCTATAGCAAAACTCAGTAGTTATATTTGGGCCATGTTAAGTTTCATACTTCTTAGATACCCCAATGGAAATTTCAGTAGACACTAAGATGTTCAAGTCTGGAGCCACAGAGCTGGATGAAGTCACCCACAGAAATAGTAGATAATAAAAGTAGATAAGGAAGAGATGAGGATCCAGGAGCAAGCCCTGGAGAATTGAAACAACTGGAAGTCTACTGGAAGAGGAAGAGTCAAAGGGGGATGGTAAAACATGCCAAGTCATGTCAGGTAAAACACTGGATGGATGTGAGGGGATCCTGGAAACGTTGGGAAGAAAGGAAAGGGAGTTCAACCAAGATTTTAAAAAAAGAAAAAAGAAAAAAAAACAGGAACAAGAACTCTAAGAGGTTGAGCAAATTGAACACCTTGCTTTTGGCAAGATATTCTTTATGATCTTGATAATAGCCACTGTGGAAGAGTGGTAAGGATAAAAACCAGTAACCGGGTTGGAATGAACTGAGCAGAATGGTAGATGCACCCTTCAGAGGAGTTTGCAGTGAAGGGAGCCAAGATAAGGTACTAGCTGAAGGGACATTTTTTTCCCCCAAATCAGTAATATTACATGAGCTTATATATAATTTAAAAACAGAAACGACATTCCAAGAAATGTCTTAGTGATATCACCCTAACTCTGTATCAGCTATTTGAGGCTGCATAACAAATCACTTCAAATCTTGCTGGTATAAAACAAGCATTTATTATGCTCAAAGACTTTGTGGACTGTCAACTTGGATAGAGTACATTCAGGAAAGTTTGTCTATACTCTACAACAGGGATTGGCAAACGTTTTCTGTAAAGAGCCAAATAGTAAATATTCTAAGCTTTGCAAATCCAGTAGTCACTGTCACAACAACTCAACTCAGCCATTAGAGCAGGAAAACAGCCACAGACAATACATAAAAGAAAGAAGGTGGCTGTGTGCCAATAAAACTTTCCTTAAAAAAAATATAGGTGTGGGCTGGACTTGGTCTGCAGGTCCTAGTTAGTAGACTCCTGGCCCAGAATGTCTGAGACCACATCTGGAAGACAAGATGTGAAGACTTGGGGCTCGGGGTGGGGACTTGCCAGCTGGGGCGGGAATGCCGCCGCTCCTCAGGCATCTCTTTCCATTTCAGTGTGGTGATCTTTCCATGGGATCCCTCAAGCATGGCACTTCAGTTAGTTACACTCTTAAAATGGCTGCTTAGGGCTTGAAAGTGAGCCTCGCAGGAAAAACTGGCAGAATCTGCATGGCTTTTTCTTACCTAGCCTTGGAGGTCATGGAATGTTACTTCTGCTGTATTTCATTAGTTGATGTAGTCACAAAGGTCCACGGAGGTTCTAGGAGAGAAAAAGGAAGAAAAGTTTTCTCTTACTGGGAGGAACGTTAAAATTTATGGACATGTCTAAAACCACCATACTTTTCTAAGAAATAACCAAAAGGTCAAGAGACTTTTTTTTTTTTCAGAAGGAAAGTTTGAAGTTTCATAATGGCTCGGATGATTCCAAAATTTATGTTAAAAGTAGAGAATTGTGCTCACACTGTCATATTGTACTTTTCTTTGGAATGGTACTGAAGAAAAAAATGGCTCCTTACATAATTCAACTATTATGGTGCTTAACTGCATTCAGACTGCCTGTTTTACTAAAAAGAGGAAACACGTTATTGACTTTATCTTTTGGGTGTGTAGATTTAACATCAGTTGACATTTTGTCGTTTTGGTTTGTCCACTGAGCATGAAAATGGATATCTTACTCTCAGAAAGGTAAATAAGTCTATTTGGGCATCTATGGTAGGCTGAATAATGGCCCCAAAGATATCTGCATCCTGGAACCTGTGAATGAGCCTTTATATGACCAAAGGAACTTTGCAGATGAGATTAAGGATCTTGAGATGGAGACGTTATCCTGGATTATCCAGAGGGGCCTTAAGCATAATCCTAAGTGTCCTTAAACGAGAGAGAGGCTGAGGGAGATTTGACTAGAAGAGAAAGAGAGGTGATGAGGTGTTGTTTTAAGCCACCACGTGGGTGGTAATGTGTTATAGCAGCCATAGGAGACTAATGAATCCTCTTATAAAAGTTCATGGAATATTTGGTTGACACAGTTGTTTGCACATGACATAAACTGAGATGACTTAGGAGTTTTCTATAATTCTATGACGGTTAAAATGAAACTGTAGGGCTTCCCTGGTGGCGCAGTGGTTGAGAGTCCGCCTGCTGATGCAGGGGACACGGGTTCATGCCCCAGTCTGGAAAGATCCCACATGCCGTGGAGCGGCTGGGCCCGTGAGCCATGGCCACTGGGCCTGCGCGTCCGGAGCCTGTGCTCTGCAACGGGAGAGGTCACGACAGTGAGAGGCCCGCGTACTGCAAAAAAAAGAAACTGTAAGTGGAGTGCCTGTTCATGGTAGTTGCCCAATAGATATAAGTTAAATAAGATATATGTTAACTAAATGATTATAAAGTAGAAGACAATAAAGGCGTGAAACCGGAAGGTGGAACTGGTAAAAGCCACATGAAGGAAAGGGCACAGTGAAGCAGAGTTGAAGTTGAAAGGCCCATGAGAGACTGAAGGGTGGATCTCGGGGTCCACTAGAAGCAGGACTAAGCTGCCTTCCCCCAGTACTTGAATCAAGCCCCCCTTGTGGGATGGAAGGATAAGGTGTGGCGTTTATTCATTCAGCCCTGAGGACGCATCGTGTCCCAAGGCTGTGCTCCTCCTGGACCCCTAGTGGGTAGCGGACTGTCTCCAGTCCCCAGTGCACAGACCAGGCAAGGTTGGTCCCAATGAGTACACGTGGAGGGCAGAGTCCTCCCGCGTATCCTCACTAATTGAAAATTGTTTCAATTTCTTTTTAAATAGGAATATGTCAAATGCCACATTTTAATGCTTTGAAGATAGTTTTACATCTTAGCTAATAAAAAGCTAAAGATTCAAGGGGAAAACCTTCAGGTTCATAATGCTTAGGCACCTTCCTGAATCTTTGTTTATATCATGTCTATTCCAACTGTCCCCTAGAAGCAGCAAAGCAGAAGGCTCACGAGCATGGATTCTGGAGCAGGAACCTGGGTTTGAATCCTAGATTTTTCACTAATTAGATTTGTGACTTTGGACAGAAATCATGTACCCTCTGTGTGCCTCAACTCCCTCATCTGCCAAATAGGAAAAGTAATAGCATCTACGTCACAGGTTCTCGTAAGAACTGAAAAGGCTGACCATTGTAAAACACTGACAGTATCAGCCCACGCTAAGGGCTACATGTTTGTTGAATAAAAGTATGAAAAACTTCTTTAAGACCCCGAAGTTCCTAAGAAAGCACATTCATACTCTGTAAATTGCTTAACTTTTACAGAGGACATTTTCCTGTTCGATATTTTCCGTGCTTACTTTCCAAGAGTCCCCATGACGAACTTCCACTTACCATTCAACAAATGCAGACAGAGCGCCATCTGTGAAAGCCAAGTGAACCCATATGTCGCATGAGTGTCAGTAATGGGGACAGTAAGGGCTTCACAATCTGTGAGGGAGAAGAAAGCTCATGAATGCGATCGGAAATGAAATACTCCTTCTGCCATTTGTAAATCACTTCAAACCCTTTCAGACTGAAATAAGTGCTGGGTATGTGAATCACAGCTATTGCCTCAGTGTGGAGAGGTGAAACATGTACTGGCTTTGCCAGTTGGACAGAACTGCATTCAAATCCTGACCTAATCCTTACTATTGACATAACAAGCAAGTTCATTCAACTTTCTTAATCTAAAAGGGAAAACTTTGCAACTTTGGCTGAATCCTAAAACAGATACCTAGATGCAGTCCAGTCATTTAGTGAATCATACCTATCCTTGGCTAAACATAGCAAGGATGTTTGTAGTTTGGTGCTCAGAAATTGGAGCACCTATGGCCTTTGTCAGTGAGGAAAAGGAAAGCAGTGCTACCTCAAGCCTGTCTTTCTGCCTTTACTTTTGTTTAGCCTTTTAGAAATTGAGAGCATTCAGGCATTTCCTCTGGCACATAGTAAAGAGAAAGGACATAAATACTTTTTAATCTTTCCAGTGAGAGTGGATGTGTAACACAAAAAAGAACAGTGGCAGGTTAGACAGCTCTTTCCAGGTGCAAGGTCCCAGGCACTCATCTCAGATTTCATTCCCTGCTGCTCCCACCATTGACCCCAAAAGAGGAACTGACTCTGCAAATGGCTAAAATCGTAGTCATCCTCTTCATTTCCTGTGTGACCATCCCACTCTCCCCACAAATAATCCCACAGCCACATCAGCCAGTGTCAGGGTCCCAGGTTTATCTCACTTCTGAGGAAGGTGATGCCTGAGAGAAAGGGCTTTTTATTTGTCTTTTAATTTTGGCTTCTTCTTAAATGAGACAGCTTTTTAGAAAGATTTTCACAGTATCAGGTTAGTTATCTAAACACTTTGTGACTTTACCCTGTATATAAAGGAACAGGGAAGGGGGCTGGATTAGGATGATTTTGCTATGGTACATCTCATTTTTTATTTAGTTTATATATTCTGTGTTATGAGCTGTATGTGGAACAAATAGGTGTAGGACATGCATTATTATCCGTATTTTATGGATAAGAAAACAGAGAGGAAAGGCAGGTTAAATGATTTGCTTATGGTCACAAAACTTATTAGTAACCAACCCAGAACAAGAACCTAGGACTTATAACTACAAGTCCTGGGCTGTTTTTCTTTGCCAGACACCCTTGGTAATCAACATAATTGAAATCTATTTGGAGGTAAGTGGCTACAACAAAATAAATTCTTTTTTTTTTTTTTTTTTTTTTTTGCGGTACGCGGGCCCCTCACTGCTGTGGCCTCTCCCGTTGCGGAGCACAGGCTCCGGACGCGCAGGCCCAGCGGCCACGGCCCACGGGCCCAGCCGCTCCGCAGCATGCGGGATCCTCCCAGACCGGGGCACGAACCCACGCCGTCTGCATCGGCAGGCGGACTCCCAACCACTGCACCACCAGGGAAGCCCAACAAAATTAATTCTTGTTCCTTTTGTTGGGTGACTTTGATTTGACTTAGATATTAAATTTTCTTGAGAAAGTCTCGCTGTATTATTTGGTTATGTCTATTCTGATTTTTTTTTTTTTTGACAATACTTATGGCTTTGAGACTGCTGATTTACATTAAGGGAGATAGCTTTGATAGCTATCAGAGTGGAAGTCACCCAGATGAATCTGGGTCACCTGTGGAATTCAGACGCAAGACCAGATAAACACTTTAAGTATGCAAAGAATGGAGGGAGCTGAAGGGAGACCAAATGATTTGCTTTACTCTTGGTTTTCCCTAGAGGAAGAGGAATCCTTCCCATTTTAGACCTAAGATGGATCCCAGCCATCAAGGTTAGAGAGCCATCCTGCCTGCTTCTTTCCAACAGTGTAATTTACTCTCTTCTTTATTCCACTTTGTCTTGTTCTACTGAATAAGTGACATTTCCTTTGGTATTGTTCTAATATCCAAGGACCAACTCACAGTGATATAAATTGGTGAGTGACCTTGAGCCCAGAGGTCTGGTGGCTCATTCCCTGTATCTAAATCAGGGGATAATATTGATATGGCCCTTAATCTCCTCTACTCTCCAGGGAAGACCCTAAACTTCCGAGTAGTAGGTAAGTAGGAAAGCAAATGAGGAATCTTGGAAAATTCTCAATTCCCGAAGCCACACCACTGTGTTCTTCCATCACTTGTTTCCTTGGGTCTGCCCCCAGAAAAGTGTGTCCTTCTTAGCATTACAATAACACTTTCCATCCCATGAAAGTAAGACTTGGGAGACAGAACGTTGCTATACTGTCCGGGGAAACTTTGCCTAGTAGTTGGTTGGCCTTTGTTTTGTTTTGAAGCCTGAGGTGGCTGATGAGGGGTGAATGAATAAATGTTAATGTCATAAACTATCCTGTGATAGATTATTAACTGATTATAATAAATTTTCCCAGGGGGTCTAAATTCCCCAGGAAACTCTGTCCAGGATTTCTCAACTCTTTTGAGACACCATCCAAAAATGGTGACCTGGATAAAAGAACTCAAGAGCTACATGCAAGCCTTCTGGATGCAGCTCTATTCATATTCTGCTAAAGCTGGTTGATATTTTAAAAAGCCCAGCCCCATGATAAGGGTTTTGGAATTTTTTCACTATTCATATCTCATTATATGGTAAGAATAAGGCAGAAACTGACTAAGAGAAATACACTCTAGAGCCTGGTTGGTGGAGCCAGAGAAAGATGTCATTTCCTAAGAAACAGACAGTAAGAGATATTTAAAAACCAATTGCAGAGTGAAGAACAGAGAAGTGATGAAGATGATTGGGGAAGAGGTGCATTGAGCCTAGAGGCATAAAGGAAGAGATTTGTAGACATCTAATAACAAGAAAAAGGGGTCCAGTGGCTGAGAGGGAGTAGTTTAGACTTGATCTGTTTGCACCCACAGACCAGTTAGTAAGGAACCCAACTTTCCCAGGGACCAGATTTAACAGAAATATAAAATTGGTTTGGAAGGAAGGAAATCTGACTTACTAGTTAAAGTATGTCCAGCTAAATGATGTAACTCGGCTGATTATAACTCATTTATTTGAGTATATATTTTATAGATGATGTATCAGAGTATAATAAAACAGACCCTGTACTACAAGGATCTATAGTTGTGATTTGAATGACTTGCCTGAGAAGGATGTGGAAAGGATCCCATGTCTCTTGACAGCAGCCCCCAGGTCAGCCTAAAAAGAAAGGAAACATCTTACATCGTGGTTCACAGAGATGAAAGGAATTCAGATAAATACAGGGTCTCCTATCTGAGTGGAGTATTGTTAATTTATTGTTAGTTTGGTATCAGTGCTTTCTCTTAAAGATGCTATAAATTAAGGGCCCTCTAATGGATTTTTTTTTTTAACCTGTAAGTGTCAAAGAGTATCCTGTTAAATTTCAAGCTTAATCCAGCCCTTGATGACATTGTGTCTGTAGAGTAATTTTTTTTCAGGTAGAGTGGCGTATAACTCAGCATATTTTCTTCCTCACAAGTTGGATTAATTCGTAAAAGAATAGCAAGAAGAATCATGAAAAGTAGCCCAACCAAATACGCATTTCTTTACTTACTGTCACATTGCTTGGCAATTTTCTTCACTGTCATTTTTCAGTGGAAAAATACCTGAAGTTCATCTACTGAAATTCAACTGAACAGAGTAATTTTAAAAAGAATGAATAGGCATGCTAGTAATAAGGAAAAGCATTCCATTGCAATACAACATTTGTTTCTAATTACCACTTCATCAAGTCCCAGTTACAAATTAAGTCTCTTTTATTTCAATTAACAATTTAATGGTGCTTTAGACAGATAAATAATGTTCTACAAAGACAAACCTCTGATAAAGCACACCCAATTTTCTCCCAAAATAAAACATGATAAAGGCTTCAAGCTATGAAAAAAAACCTGGGGTAGATGCTTTGTGGACGATACTGTCCACCATGGGTAGGAGATGCAGGTAATGTTCTTTGTTTGTTTGTTTTAAGGCTCCTCCCCTTCCTGGGACCTTCCAGTCTACTGCTTATGTGGGTTCTGATATCCTAGCACGGGGGAGAGGCCAGCTAGTCAGCCATGCATCTATCCAACAAATATTTATTGAACACCTGCTTTCTGCCAGGCACTTAAGTGGTAGGCCGTGGGGATTCAGTGATGAATAAGATTCAGGCCCTTCTCTCAGGAAGATTATTGTTTAATGGTAGAGACAGATGTATAAACTAATAGTTTCAGTGTAATGTATCTAAGACAATAACCAAATGAGAAGAGCTATAAAGAAGATTTATAAATTTATTTACTCTGTGGTATATCATTTCATCCAGAAGTTTTTAAATGGACAGAGGAATATTTCACACACACACACACACACACACACTCCTATGTGTGATGTGTGATGTGTATGTGATGAGGGTAGTGAGATGTCTGATACTCATATAGGTGACCACAAACTCTAATTCTTTGTCTTTAAGGCTGAGCTTGTTAAAAATTTTTATTCCAACTCTGGGCTGGATAAAGCCATAGCATGTTAGGGCTTCAAGGAATTGCTGAGTATGTCTAAATGACTCTCTCATTTCACAGATGAGGAAACTGAGACATAGAGAAATGAAGTTATTTGCTCAGGAAGACATAGGTAATCATTGGAGATCAATGTTAGAGTTCAGCTTTCCTAATCCTTAGTACATGTGGGAGAAAATGTTTTGTCTTTACTCAGATGCCAATGCCTGGCCTTATCTCACTTGACCTCCTTGCAGTCTCAGGACCCAGAATCTTGTTCTCCCTCTTCTATACTGCTGATGAAACTTTCCAGGTCAGCAGCCACATCTGCTAAGTGAAGTTAATACTCCGCATTTTTTAAGTAAGAGAATTAGAAGGAATAGAGATACCCCAGATAGAAAAACATTCTGAAAATTCTACTCAAGAACTGCAGCTTGTTTTTGAAGGGTGTCACCAACCTGAAATAAATGCCTATAGGGCATGTTTCGGTAAAACATCTTTTGTCTGATTCATGGACGAAGTATTAGTTTCCTATGGTTACTATAACAAATTATCACCAACCTGATGGCTTATAACAACAGAAATTCATTCTCTCTCAATTCCAGAGAACAGAAATTTGAAATCAGTATTGCTGGGCTGATGTCAAGATATTGGGAGCCTCTCATAGAGGCTCTAGGCGAGAATCTGGTCCTTGTCTCTTCCAGCTTTTGATGACTACTGGTATTCCTTGCCTTATGGTCACATCACTCTAATCTCTTCCCCTGTGGTATTGTCTTCATCTCCTCATCTCTGATATCTGCTTCCCTCTCATAAGAACACATGTGATTGCATTTAGGGCCCACCTGGCTAATGCAGGATAATTCCCCCATTTCAAGGTTCTTAACCACATCTTTAAGGTCTTTTTTTTCCAAAAAGATAACATTCACAGATTCCAGGTTTTAGGATGTATATCTCTTTGGGGGGCCATTTTTTAACCCACCACATGTGGGTAACTGGTCATCCATTGTTTAGTCAGAGACTATGACACAGAGTTTCTTGCTTTTGCCCCATTTATTTTGCACATAATTACTGTGCTCGGATATTTCAGGGGCTTTTACTAGAATTTTTCTTTTGCTACATATCTCAAAAATGTCTTACAATATTTTTCATAACCTGTCATTTGTGATTTTTTTCTAAGTGTTTGGCTATCTATCTTGGTCAGTGCTCTGAAGTAATCAAAATCACTTTGGAACTGAATAAAAAATCAGGAGGAAGAATCAAGAGATCTGAGTTTTACATGTTAGGAAAACTTTGTTGCTCTTTGCGTCTATTTGTAGAGTTGGAGGTAATCTGCTCACAATGACTGCTGTGTTCAAGGAATCAAGTGTTCTTATTCCCAACCACATAGTCCCTCCCATAAGACAACTGGGTGCTTTAATAATCATCATTGACACACTGTCAGATGGATCTGTACTCTATGACAACTTTTCAGTATTATAGACTTTGCCAAGGAGAAAGGCATCCCCTTATCCTGTGTACAGAAAAAAAAAAAAATTAGTAACTTGAGGTGACAACCAGAAATCCTATGGCAAGAAAATACACATGAAAGTGCCCTTTTATGCCTCTGAGAACTCGTATGCTAGAGGTGGACTCTTCATTGTGTCTTGTCTGGTTTTCCAATTCCAACTGATATCCAGGCACACAGGCAGCTTTGTGGTAGGGCCAGAGGGCACCACAAATTGTTATGTATGAAGCTCAGAGTCTAGCAAACAGGCCATGCAGGGATAAGACTTAGTATTGGTCAAAGACATGGGACTGAGAACCACTGTGAGACAAGGGATGCAACCACTTCTGAGACTGGTTTCCAAAGCAGGGTGACTTGGTTCCATCCACACAGTTGACCTCTGGCCCAGTTCAGAACAGAGCTAGCTTCAAGTGGCAACTGCAGAGAGGAAGTTAGTGGGAAGGACAGAGACCCAACCCATTATTGACAGCATTAATCCCTGCAGCTGTGTTCCCCATTTTCCTACGAACTTTTTCTGTGTAACAAACAAGTTCCACTCTTCCCAAAGAGAAAATAGTGAGTTCATCTTCATTCATGGTAACTCATCCTCATCTCATGCTGTAAAAACTTAGATAATGCTGTTTGAACTTCTTAATTCCTTATCATATGTATCTGCAAGTTCACTGACAGTAGGAAAAGAATTGCCAAGGACTTCAGTTAACATTTCTTCATATGATGGAGAAAAACAAGTAAATTATTTTTTATATATCTACCTTGCCCTTCAAACATGATTGTGGATATCTTTCCTATATAAAATTCTCCGGCCCAAAGATAACCATATTTCCCTCAGATTATAAGTAGTTTAGATTTAATATTCTTATAAGAGATCTTCAAGAATTACAAATAGTAAGGTACTGTTACTATTTTTATTTTGGAAAATGACAGGCCATCAGACCAAGGGAGAAGAAAGGTTGAAGGTGATTTCTGAAAAGATGGCTTTAGTATATAGCAAAAAGGATGTTAGAATGACTAGAAGCCTTGAGTAACTGTGTGATCACAAGGCTTAGCTGAGCATCAGTGTCCCAATAAGTTAAATGTAAAATAATATTGAACTTGCTGTGTTGTAAGGATAACATCTGTTTGTTAACTGGAAAATCTATGTTAGATGTTTTTAACCACGTGGCTTAGTCATGATGGAGCAATGTTCTTCAGCTGCACGATGATCCTGGTATAAATGAGTAAACTAGATCAACATTTACATTCAGGTTCTAGCTTGCTGAAAATTTTCTTGGCTCTTTTTCCAAATCAAATGTGGCAGCAGTTGTGACTGAATTAGTCTAACTGCTCAGACACCTGAACTTCTGTTTGGTGCGGTGATCATGTATTCTCATCAGCATTGGCTGCTGTTACGGAGCGCTTGCAAACAAAGCGTCAGCATGTCCCTCAGAGAGCAGCTCCAAGGTCGGCCCCTATCATAATCCTACCAAGCCAGGAACCCCTTCCAGGGCCTCTTCTCTTTAGAGGCGGGAGAAAGAAAACGGGATGCTGAGGCTGGGAATGAGGGGCTTCAGCCCTGCACATTTTCTACCCTTTGTTTTATTCCCTAAGGGGATGAGGAATGTTGTTACTGCTGCTATGACCCCTCCTCTCTTCCGTTGGACCCAGGACAGATTGGAAGCAGTATACATGGCCTTACTCATTGTTGAAACACGATATTCTTCTATAATGGTTTGTAAAGAAGTGCTGCACAGAACTCGGAGTAACACACACTGCCAGGTGTCAACCCCAGACCTCCCAAGACCTCCTTCATTTCCAGCCTTGAAAAGGTCAGCCTGGCACAGCAGGAGGTCTCCAGACCCCTCTGGTGCCCTTTATGTTTGTGAATAGTGATTTGAATGCCTCTCCTAGCTGTGTCCTCTTTGGCTTTCAGGACAATGCAGAAAATTTCAGGATAATGTAGAGGATCTATTGCTTCCCATCTGAAAATGGTTAATTTTCATTAAAGAATAAATATTGATCAAGAGCTTACCATGTCCTAGGCATTATTCCAGGTACTAGTGATTTTTCAGAGGTGTATGTTATGGATTTCACAGGAGAAGACTGTAACTCAGTCTATCTTGAACTGAAGAAGAAAACTTCCACAGGTATTTATAGATTGACTACTTTGTACTGATTATGACCACCTCCCATCACCATGACAGACCACATTCATTAACAAATGAGGTCAGAGGGCAGCTTCTCTTGGACGCTTAACTCCTTCATCCATGAAATCATACTTTATGTGATTTATTTTTTGAAAAGTCCAGGTAGTTTAATTTCTATATCATACAGCCTAGGAGGAGACAGGAACTTAAAAACCTATTTTCCTCAGAAAATGTAAAATATAGCAGATGTAGTTCAAAACAATTTTAGGGAACAAAAAGATAGCCATTATTCATCCACTTGTCAGCACAGCATTAGTTGCTTCCTTCAACTTAGATCCTTTGTTCAAACTCAGAGAGAATGAAGTATGGTGATAAAAAGATTTAATAAGTTTCCTGCCTGTCCTTATATTTCCCTCTAAGTTTCTTATAGTGTTAGAATTCTGCAAGATGAATCTTCCTTAGCACTGTCACACATGGGAGGACACTTTGGAATTCTCAGATGCCACATGAATCCCAGGTATCTTTTAAGGCCTCTGAGTTACTTGATAAGATTTGTATACAGTCCACACCTAGTTAATATACGATGACATGAATATCCAGTAAAAGTCAAAATAAATTGGCTCTCTGTCCACAAACAACAAGGTTGCAAGTATGACTTAGTAAAGCTCGCACGCAGGAAAACAGAGCGTTGTCACAATGAGTGTGTTTGTCAACCTCACAATGAGTCATAGATTTTCTGTTTGTTCTAGGATTGTAAATATCCCTGTAAAAGAAACAGTTTGGAAAGCTATAGAAAACAACTGGACTCTGTCTAAAGTCCTCAGAGATAAGACTGTGATCAAAATCGTTAGGTTGTTATAAAGAAATGTGTGTATGCTTATGTATGTGGTGTGTGTGTGTGTGTGTGTCTGTGTCAGAGAGAGAGACAGAGATGGAGACAGAGAGAAGTGGAGAGAGAGGATGGAGAGAAGAAGAGAAACAGCAACAGAAAGAGAGCATTCAATGAGTCTCTTTCAGATGAGCGTGGCTTTCTGAGGGCCTCTGGGAGCACTAATCGTGGATGACAAACACTGATATCCACTGCACTTTAGTCAAGAAGTTGCAAAACAACTCTGGATATTATCATTTCTTTCTATTTGACCACTCAGGATGTGCCTTCATAACATAAACAAATTTCAGCCATGTTTATGCCATGTTTCTCTTTTTCTCACAGAGAATACCATGCTTTTGCTCCACAGTTTACGTGGTGGTATCATATCCCCTTCTGCATACAATCCTCACCTCATAGTTACCAGTAGGTCTGTTTGAGCTGGTGATCAAGCCACCAATAGGCACAGGTGGCTTTTGGGCTTCAGACATAATGTAAAATTTGTTCTCCTCCTGGAGCTCAAGGCTAGAGCAGGACAAAGCAGGGCAGCTAACTTTCTGAGAGTTTTGTCAACTGCGGCATCCTTGGCTGATTGGATTGTTATTAGGAACCTTCTGATTCAGACATATAACATCATTGTCCAAAGCCTCTCAAAATGAAATGTATAAAGTTTTTGCTTTAGAGTCAGAGCATGGCTTTTGTAGAAGCGTTAAGGAATAGGTACATTTATTGTCTCAAAGTGCCGTCCTAGTGGGACCTGGAAAATGGTTGTGGTAACACTGAGTTATGTCACAGGCCTGTCCAAATACTTCGTGCAGCCAAGGCTTAGTTACCTCAGTTACAACCAGTGTGACTGCTCTCCTCACAGAGAAACTATAAAAATTAAAGAATCATCAAGAATTTGCAAACACAGCCTCATGGAAATGTCTAGCAGCTACGTCAAACATAAGTGTTCTTTTTCTGAATGGGAAAAAAGCATATTTTATTGGATTTTTATGATTGCTGAGAGCCTGACCGAACTGTGATTGCCTGGCCTCCATCCACTGCATCACAAAATCTCACAACTGGCAGTAGGTTTAAATAACTTACACTGCAGATGAGAAAATGAAGGTTCCGATATATTTAATTACTTGCCTAGGGTCATACAGCTTGTTGATGGCAATGTGAGCCCTGGAAGCCCCAAATTTATGATGTCCTAACTAGTTTCTTTTCCACAAGTCCAGACGGACTTATAACTTGGAGTTAATATCTAGGAAAAGGATGGTAAAGATGTTACCCTGAGTCTTGATTGATAGGGAACCCTGACTGACTGGCCCAGAATCCTGGAGTAGGTGTTAAGAAGGGTTTTGGAGTCACATTCAGGCTTCTCAGAAAAGAGTTCCCAAGGTCAAATGCAATTTTTATCACGGGGAAAAAATGGAAGAGAGGCCAGATGCCACATGTTTCTAATGTAGGAGCACCAAATTTTCTTACAGTCATTATCAAATGTGTTTAAACTATAGGTGACGGTTTTAGGAATTGATTTTATAAGATTTTAATGAGAGGGACTGCAGAGAATAAGTGAAGGCTTACAAATGGTAATAAAATATTGTCAAGTCAGCAGGTGTCTCCTATTTGCCTCAGCCTGTGCCGGGAGCCATGAGGGCTACAAAGAGAGTAGAAGACAAATCCTTGTTTTCCAGCAACCTGTACTACAGTAGGGGAACTCATACAGCCCTCCTAATATTTTCATGGTAATTTTATAGGAACATAGTGCTTTATATTTTCAAAGTGCTTTCCATGCATTTTCTTATTTTATATATACAGGGCAAAGGAATACATGGTCAAGTGCTAAATTTTGTGACGCTCATTTGTAGATGTTTTAGGAAAAATACCATTTGAAGGAAGACAGAGAAGAAGGGGAGTTTGTTTAGTTAAAAGAAAAAAGAACCTCTAAAAAATAAAGGCAGTATATAGTACCTTAAACAATCTATTAATGAATATTTCATTCAGATATTCAAAACGGGAGCATTCTGTCAATAAAAAGTGACTAAATGGAATCAGTAAGTTTATTGTTCACATTTCACTTCTTAAGAAATTGTTTTGAAATTCTCTTTCTATTTCACGGTTAGTTGCTTGTCAGTCCAAGCTACGGAGCGGCACAATGCCTTCAGAGTTGTCAGCATGTCTGAGAAGCCAGAGTTCAAGTCAAGCCATCCAAGCATTATTTTGATCATTGCAAATCTCCGCTACCAATTCTCTATGCTTCTGATGTCTGTCTTTCACTCAGTGAACGGAGAAAAAGAAAACTCAATCGGATCTACATTTTAGTTATTTTCAGTTGGATGAGAAAACTCCCTGCTGCCTAAAAAGCATGAGAATACTAAAATTCACCGCAGAATGCATTTCACCAAGAGTTATCACTGTGATCTTCCCAGTGGCCAGAATGCCACAAGGAATGGCTCTGCTGTTGGTCAGTATTTCCTCAAATGGGTCCAGTAGATTTACGTTTCTCAAAGTGTCATCCCCACGCATCTCTAGAAGAATTACGTGGAGTACTTTTCTTGCTGAAAATGCCAGAGAGAGAGAGAGAGAGAGAGAGAGAGAGAGAGAGATTTATTATAAGGAATTGGCTCACACAGTTATGGAAATGGAGGCTGGCAAGTCCAAAATCTTCACAGCCAATCCCCCAAGCTTCTGTAGAACCAGGAAGAGCTTGATATCCCAGTTTGAACAACTTCAAGCAAGAAGAATCAGTATTTCAGTTTGAAGATTACCAGGCAAGAGACTTAGGGAGACGTCATTCCTTTGTTCTATTCAGGCCTTCAACCAGTTGGATGAGGCCCACCCACATTAGGGAGAGCAATCTGCCTTACTCAGTCTATCAATTCAAAATGTTAATATCATCCAAAAACACCCTCCTTATGGAATACAGAAACACCCAAAGCAATGCTTGACCAACTATCTGGACACCCTTTGGCCCAGCAAAATTGGTACATAAAATTAACCATTACAGAGAGTATAGCAGTGACTATTTGGCCATAGGAGCCATATCCACACAATTCAATTTCTCCCTCTGCTTAATCTTGTTTCCTTCACCCATCAGAGATATTGTTCCTGAGAGTACCCACCCCCTCCAATAAACTTCCTGCTCACAAATATCTGTCCCAGAATCTGTTTCCCAGGAACTTGACCTAAGACAATAGGACATAGCAGTGACCCTTCAAAGTGGCCTTAATTAACGTTCACATAGAGTCATTTAAAAACAAAAAGAAATAGATCTACTTCCATTATGACACAACTTAACAGGAGAACTCTATCTCAGAAACATGTGGGGCACCCCTGGGAACATAAGGTGATGTAATAAATAAAACAACTCTGTCCATATCTGTAATCCTCAGAGTTCTTGATGCAAATGTCACCTATTAAGCAGAATATGGAAATAGCCATTTTCTAAGTAGATCCCACATAATTCATATAGTACTCAGGGGTTTCCTCTAGGCCATTCCGAACTAAGAATTCTCTTATGTTCATCCGACAGATGGATTTTGGAGCTGTTGCTGTGTTCAATTTACGTGTCCAAAAAAGAGCAAGCTCTCTTGCTAGAGGCATTTAGATACATGGATACGGCTTTTCTCTTTCCTAAGGGTCAATTTATTGGCTCTTTACCAAAAGATACAGGATTATTTTGTAGTCTCAAAAAGGGAGATGTGTAAGTCTCACTGTGTTCAAAGTTTAACAGACATCTCACACTATTTTTCAAATTGACTGCAAATGTAAAGTCACAAAGGCTTAAGGCAAAAGTAAGCTGAATCTTGCTGACTCTTTTTAAAATACAATACATCCAAATACTACTATTTTTTTAAATGTCTGGGACAGCTGGTGATATTTCAAGAGGAAAATTGGAAAAATATTCTTTTATACCTTTAGGCAAGAGTGAATTATTTCAAACAGCAAGTGTTTCAAAATCCCATTGAGCTCAGGAGGCTGGGTTTCCTAGGATTTCTAGTGGGCACTGTATTTGGCATAATAAACTTCCTCTCCTGCTTCATTTCCTCCACCTCAAATAGCCACATGCCTTCTAACCAGTCCTTGAGACAGACCCCAGTGTTGAATGATGGATAATCGTCATTTTCACCAATTCCCTTTAAGAACTATATTTAGTTTTCAAGTACAAAAGCAACGTGAATAGCTCCCTTAGGAAAACAGTAAAAATACAATCAAAACAGTTTAAATTTCAAAGGTCAAATTCATAATTCTACACTCAGCCTAGTTTTCTCCCCAAAGGCAATGTGGTATTACATCCACTGTAAAGCACTGCATTCACACGGAAGGATTAGTCATAGGCTGTCAGAGCTGGCAAGCACCTCGGAGATTATCCATTTCTGTGCCTTTCTTTTACAGATGAGACAAAAGGCTCCAGGGAAGTGATAGCAGAATGGAGAGGAAAAGAGACACAAAGTTAGATACACAAAGTTTCTTAAGTTTGTTCCTAGACAAGTTGTGACCAGCCTACTTATGGAGAGCATTCTCCTATGCAGAGCCTATGAGAGGCTCCACCCCTCAGCCCTCATTCCCACCCCACCCTGCCTGCCCTCACCTTTGTTGCCTTTCTATGCAAGCTTACATCTCTGTGAAGGCTCGAGGTGTTATGTTAGAACCCCTCTGAGGGCAGCTACCACGCTTGTTATGGTCTTTTGCGTCAACCCTCTTTACATAAAATGGATGAGTGCAAGGCTTTGCTGATGCTGGCTGGGCCCTGAATACAGAAGCAGGAAGCTGATTATATCTCCTCTTTCTTAATCACCCTGTGTGCAGATCTCAGTAACCAATGCCCTCCTTCTCTTATGCAGGCCTGAAAAGGTCTCATCTTTGTTTTATTATCAAAATCCAAGCACTGTGATTCCTTGGTCTACCCACTGTAAACTGTCCTGTAACACCTTCTGTCCTTTCTAAGGCTTCCTGAGGTTTCAACCTCTGCCTCAACCCCCCATCACCTCTGTTCCTCTACCTTTTCAACTATACTTGCATGCAGGCATGTTTTAGACAAAAGTCTCTTGTAATCCTGGACAAAGATTGAGGATCTGGGGTGGGAGACTGAGATCTGTTCTAAAATGAAGAGTTGAGAGGTTCCTGGGAGACAAAATTCTGTAAAAAAGGTCAAATCACAAGAGATCTTTTACACGTCTTTCTTTTTTTTTTTGAGGGGGGTGGCAGCGTTGGGTCTTTGCTGCTGCGCGCGGGCTTTCTCTAGTTGCAGCAAGCAGGCTTCTCATTGCGGTGGCTTCTCTTGTTGCAGAGCACAGGCTCTAGGCACATGGGCTCAGTAGTTGTGGCTCGTGGGCTCTAGAGCGCAGGCTCAGTAGTTGTGGCACATGGGCTTAGTTGCTCCGAAGCATGTGGGATCTTCACAGACCAGGGCTCGAACCCACGTCCCCTCCGTTAACAGGCGGATTCTTAACGCCTGCACCATCAGGGGAGCCCTGTACATGTCTTTCTAATGCTGCAAATCTTTGCTTTGAAGCTGTGATTTCATCACAAAAGTTAGTTTCCTATCAGGCATTTTGTATGGGGCAAATAGTGAGATGCAGTGAATTACCAAATAAATAGATTACATATATTCTTTTTATAATGTAGACTTTGTCATGTGCAAAAGACAGACTGTTTGGCACTGGTGTTTGCTAAATAAAGGAGTTGCTGCCGGTGGTCAATGTCCGTGCCACAGCTGATCCATATAGGAAGCATGAATGAAACCTGTGCTCCAGAGGCACCACCAACAGGAGGGTATAGTGTGGATGAAAAGCAGGGACTGTGGAGGCAAAAAGTCCCAGGTACCAAACCTAATTCAACCACATCTTACGTAACCTTACACAAGTACTGTAACCTCACTGAACCTCAGTTTTCTTATCTGCAAAATGTTTTTTTGTTTTTGTTTTTTTCTTTGCGGGACACGGGCCTCTCACTGTTGTGGCCTCTCCCGTTGCGGAGCACAGGCTCCGGACGCGCAGGCTCAGTGGCCATGGCTCACGGGCCCAGCCGCTCCGCGGCACGTGGGATCTTCCCGGACTGGGGCACGAACCCGTGTCCCCTGCATTGGCAGGCGGACTCTCAACCACTGCGCCACCAGGGAAGCCCTGCAAAATGTTTTTTACAAAACTTACTTCATGGGTTTGAGGTGAGGATTCAATAAGATGATTATATATATGTATATACGTATAATGCACAGATATGTATGTATATATACATATATTACCATATATGTGATGCCCGTCTGTGATATAAACAGTCAATAAATTGTAGCAATTGTTTTTAGTAATCAAAATAAATTTTTAGAGATTCAAGTTAGCATACACAATGGCAATACTTTGACAATCTAAAAACTATACTACAACATAAACTTTTAAGGCATACATGCCCATTGAAAACAAACAATTCGTTGCTTTTTTTTTACTTCTGCATGTTCTGCTATGGGTAAATAGTATGGAAGAGAAGAGCTGAAGTCCAGGAAACTCACAGATTAGATAACTAGGCGCTGAATGAATAATTGAGAGTCAACGGAGATGAGTATGAATATTTTAAATGACATCACAAGTTGATATACCATCTACCAATCAGATTATAATATCATTCATGAAGACATTTGATTTCTATTAAAAACTGAAGAAAAGGCAGGTGTTTTCATTATTTTTTTTTAATAAGTTTATTTTTATTTTATTTAATTTTGGCTGCATTGGGTCATCGTTGCTGCGCGTGGACTTTCTCTAGTTGCTGCGAGCGGGGGCTACTCTTCATTGCGGTGCGTGGGCTTCTCATTGTGGTGGCTTCTCTTGTTGTGGAGCGTGGACTCCAGGCATGCGGGCTTCAGTAGTTGTGGCACACAGGCTCAGTAGTTGTGGCGTGCAGGCTTAGTTGCTCCATGGCATGTGGGATCTTCCCGGACCAGGGCTCGAACCCGCGTCCCCTGCATCAGCAGGCAGATTCTTAACCACTGTGCCATCAAGGAAGCCCTTCATTCATTTTAGAGATGAAAAATTCGAGGCTTGATGAGTCTGTGATTTGTCCAAAGTAAAAGGGCTTGTTAATAACAAGGCAAGAACTCAGATTTTTTTGTTGTAAACTTTTTTTGAGCTAAAACGTATCTGTAGAAAAGTATGCAGACTTTAAGTGTACAGTACAGTAGGTTTTCATAAACTGAACACATTCATATATTCACTACCCAGATCAACAAATAGAATATTAGTAGCACCCAGTGCTACTTATGCTACTCCCAGTCGCTACACTTCAAGGTAATATCTTCACTTCTATCACCATTGATTTGTTTTATAGTTTTAAATTTTGATATAAATCAATATAAATGTTCTTTTTTATGTCTGGTTTCTTTTGATCATCATTCTGTTTTTTGAGATTCATCCATCTTGCTGCATGTATCAATAGTTTCTTCAAATTTATGGCTGTATAATATTCCATTATATAAATACACTGTAATTTGTTTATCCATACTTCTATAGAAAACATTTGTGTCATTTATGGTTTTTGTCTGCTATAAACATCATTGGACATCTACTTTGGTGTATATATGTGCACTGCTTCTGTTGAGTATATACCTAGGGGTGCAATTGCTCGCCAATAAGGTATGTATAAAAGAAGCCAGATCTTTTGACTCTGGGGTCAGTCTCAACCTATAAATATCCTCAGCATGACCAGGCTTCCTTCTGATATACGCACAATGCAGTAGCAAGACCAGGGTCTTGCTATAGCAAGTCTTAGAGTCTTTGCAGTCATTGTTACCTCTGTCCAAATTGTTCATCCCCTTCCTTTCATCTTGAGTAACTCCTGTCCATCCTTCAGGACTCATCTTAATTCTCAGTTCCTCAGCACAGCCTTTTCTGATATTCCCAATCCACATTCAGTTTGCTGTTACTTGTCTCACAGAAACTTGCACTTTCCCTTTTTATAAAAATTATTTATCTTAATCGTAGGTTTATAAATGATCATTTTTATAAGTACTGGTTATCATTAGATGGTAATTCCTGTGAGGGCAGAGATGTGTCTTCCTTGCTCACCACATGTGTTTGGGGGTGCCCAAGATCACCCTCGGGTTCAATAATTTGCTAGGCGGACTCACACAGCTCAGCAGTGTTAGTGTGAAATGATACGAATATCACACTCAACAAAGGGAATACCAGGCACAAGCTTCCTCGCCCAGTGAATCCCACAGGTGCACCTAATTTCCACCAGCAACGCATTGTCACAGCACGTGTGAAATGTTACCAACCAGAGAGATTCTTTAGATACTCAATGTCCAAGGTTTTTATAGGGGGCTGGTAACATTGGTACCCTCTGCCTAGCACATCCCCAAATCCCACACTCTCAGAAGGAAAGCAGGTGTTCCTCCTAAACCACATGGTTTGTATAAATAGTTCAGGCACAGTGAGCTACTCTTTCTTATCAGTTCTGGAAGTGGAGGGAACACTCCCCAAACTCATGTTCCCAGACACCAGGACGTCATTTCCACAGATGGTTCTCAAAATAACGGTTTAGTTCAGGAAAATATCAGGAGGTATTGGTTAATAAATTTAATTACTTTTTGGTCTTTCTTTAATTGCGGGAATTTCAGAATCTTTAATTGTATAAATCTCCAAGGTGGCATGGGAAGATAGAGTATATAATGTTTCCCAAATTCTTTGGCCATGGGAAAATTTTTTTCCTCTCATTTTTTAAGGGATTAGTGTTCCATGAAGAACACACTGACAAATGTTCTAATTCCAGCGCCTTCTTTCAGGCCAGTCACCTTCCCACCTCAGCATTCTGCTGACAAGGCTTAGGGTGCAACAGTCCACAGAACATCTTTCAGGTTTCCCATAACGTA
Organism: Phocoena sinus; assembly: GCF_008692025.1. NCBI lineage: Eukaryota > Metazoa > Chordata > Mammalia > Artiodactyla > Phocoenidae > Phocoena > Phocoena sinus. The sequence goes on from NC_045771.1 coordinate 58,026,530, forward strand.
TTAGAGTTACAGTTGTTTCCCCTATTAATTCTTTTACTTTCTTCTCAGCCACTTGTAATCATGACCTTAACCCCATAACACACATCCGTGATTCTGAATCACACATAATGGAAAAGTCAGGGGTCAAGCATATATGGTCACTGATAACAAGACAATATTCATCCAACATCCCACCTTATATGACACAATTTCTGTTTCTTGGCAGAATTTTGCAAAGGTAACTTAGTTTTGCAGAGGTAACTTAATTGAAACTCATTAGCATGTTACTGACCATACAGCACAAATAGTGCAGAACAGAAGTAATTAACCATCGTTCCAGTTGAGAACCTACATTCAGTTCCTTTTTTATTTTCTTCACAGCTTCTGGGGTTGAGACTACTGAGGTGAAGGCTGTGTCAAAGAGGTCATAAATAAAGCCACTGCTTTGGATAATTAATATATAGTGCTATGATTTTTTTCAGGCCAAGACTATTACGTTTGATAAAATGCTATGTATATTCATACAGGAACTCATTTAGAAAAATGGCTTTCATATAAACATTAGAGGAACACCTTATTTTTCTTCCCAGGTTTAATTGAACAATGTTAATACAAAGCAAATTAAGTAAAATAGGGTCCAGGCTTCTCTGCAAAGCAATAGTTTACTAGGTTTAGCTAGGTGTATGCTTAATGAAAAACCATAATTTTTTCCATCGGTGGAGGAACTGAGACAATGGTTGTTTGTCAGACAGTTCAGACCGTACATTTAGACTCCCCAGCCACTTCTGAAGGTATTGGTGAATTAGCTGGCATCAAGTCACAGCCATGAGCAATGAATACAAACAATGCCCTCAAAACTGACAAATTTTCTTCCAATTCTAAAGATAGGGACCAAGGCTTTATATTTTTATAATGAGAATAAAAGAGAACTGCCTCAAAAATAACGTTTGGCTGGAACATCTTTTATGAGGTCACTAATCCCATTCATGAGGAATCTACTCTCAGGACCTCATCCCAAAACCTCCTGAGACCATCACAATGGAGATTAGCTTTCAATCTGTGAAATGGGGGTGAGGGACATAAACATTCAGTCTATAGCAGGAATGGTCCACAAACTTAGTGCATCAGAATTAACTGGTGATGATAAATTGGGAGATTGGGATTGATATATATATACCAATATGTATAAACTAGGTAACTAATAAGAACCTGCTGTATAAAAGAATAAATAAATAAAATAAAATAAAAAGCCATAGGATTCAGGGTCAATATATTTAAACAATCTAACAACACAAGGAAAAAAATTGTAACTATGTGAGGTAATGGATATTAACTAAACTTATTGTGGTAATTTTGCAGTGCATACATATATCAAATCGCTATGTTCTACACCTTAAACTCTATAGTGTTATATGTCAATTATATCTCAATAAAATTGAATATATTTAATTTCTATATACTAGCAAATAAATAAATAAATAAATGGGTTACTCTGACTTCAAAGTTCCGATGAGGAAACCTTAGCTCTCTTAAATAAACCCTTTGATTTATGGCAATAATAATAATTGTAATTTGAACTTATCTGATGCTTTCTTGGCAATTTTTCCTGGTCTCAGTAAGAACAACATACTTGAAGCCTGTTTTCTCAGAATGCCGTACACAGCTGTGTAATGTTTAGGAAATTAAAAGGAGTCTGTATTTTAAATGTTTCTAGGCAATTATTGTCGGACATTGTCTTATAGTGTTGTGGTGTGCCGTGTGTGTGTGTGTGTGTGTGTGTGTGTTTCACTGAAACACTTGAGGTGACCAACTTCATTTCATTCTGCCTGTGATATGTTAATTTCTTTAAAAAACAAATCACCAAAATTGGCAATATTAAAAAAAAAAAGAATTAACTGGTGATATTTTTTTAAATGAAGATTATGGAGCCCTATCCCAGATCTGCTTAATCAGAATCATTGGGAGTAAGGCCTGGGAATCTACATTTTTAATGTGCTCTACATATGATTCTTACACACACAAAAACTTGAAAATAATCTTTTCAGATGACTGCAGGTGGACAAGATCATATCCTGTTCTCAGGGCCAGGTTAGGTGATTTTTAGCTGAGTTTTGAAAGATAAGTAGGACTTGAGAGTTAAAACTGAAAGAAAGGGGCATTCTAGGTGGAAACAATGGCACGGGTGGACACACAGAGACAGAAAAGTAAATTATATTTATTGAATGGTGAGAAGACCAATTCTGTTGGAAACAAGGTATAATGTAGGACAGTAGAAGAGAAATATGAGAAATCACACAGAGTTGAACAATGGTTGTCTCACTGGAAAGCATCTCCTTCCCATAACCAAGGAAATGCAGAAGGTCCCCTGGGTATAGGTGACCTAGGCAAATAGGGAAAACTTTATAGGTTCGAAGATGGAGAATATTCATTTGGGGAGGGGGACAGGGAGAAGAGGGTTTTCTGTAGCGTATGCACTATTTTGTTTTGAATTGTCTATTTACTTATTAATATTCAGCTTTGATCCAAAAATTTAGGAATAAGCTCTGATGATCTAATTTGTTCATGGCATTAACAAATGAGCTTTGTTGATGTGTCTGCATTCTAACATCCTCTGATAAAGCAGTACTAATGGACTGCTGTGGTGGATGGCGATAAGCGCACAAAGACTGTGATGTAGTTGCCCTCGCTTTTTATAATTAAATTTGGAATCTGTTGTGCTGTTTAGGGTCTAAAATAAAATGGTAGGCAGCAAAAGTTTCATCATCAATTCCACTTCATAGCACTGATGGATAGTAGATCTTGCTATTCCATTTAATATTCTATTATATATTTTTTTAATTTAAACTTCTGATCCTATCAGAGTCTAAATTTTCATGCTTTTTCACTCTTAAACTGCTTTAGCTCCCAATTCAGGGGTGTGTGCAGATTACTCTTGTCGAGTGGATGGGCTGAACTTTCCATCGACTCTCCTTGGTGGGAAGCCTGTACACTGGGAAAACAATCTAGTGCTAAGCCACAAGCCCCCTGCAGCTGTCATGCTGGAAGGACCCTGGAGCTGCGCTCTGAGCGTTTTTCCTTCTCAGCCAGTCCTTACATCAAGCTATGTCCTACAGCTGCAGTGGAAGAATAATCCAGGACCATGTGCTGCAGAGCATGGTTACGTATATAAGCAACCACCTGAAAGCTCCTCTCATATCCTTCCTTGGAAGGGAGTTGTGGTCATGACAGGTTACACTTGTGGCCTTTCCACTCCAGGTTATGAGATGCTTGGCACAGGACATTTTAGAGGCAGGCAACCCAGTAGTATGTAACAACGGCATGCTCCACGCTTAAAAAGAGCCAATTCAGCCAAACTCACATAATGAGGGCTTGATTTGGGATGCTTGACCATGACTGGCAGATCTCTAGTCCATTGTAGAGACTGGTACTTATCTGATTTGAGCCGTAAATAGTAGTATAGGAAATGATTTCTGGCTCAAATTTGGTGGTATCAAATTCAAATTTATCAACAAAATAGATAAACCCTCCGGGAAGAAAAATCTGTGTGAAGCTCAACCAGTAGACCAGAGAGAGCACAAAGTGAATGTCCCAGCCTGAATGCAGAGGTGCTTCATGGCTCCAGCGCTTCATTCCCCAAACAAAAAAGCCGGACTGAGCAAATTACTGTGGAGCTGGAGCGACCTCTTTTATTGCAAGGCCGGGTTCTCAGCATCCACAGCTGCTAGGAGTGGGGCTGGAGGCACGTGCAGAGGACAGACCAGTGACCCCAACTCTCTCATGCCTGGGCTCTGGGCTTCCATGGCATCGCCCCCCCTCCCCCATCCACAGCGCCTAGGAATCCCACAGCCCAGGGCTCCGGCCAGAGCCCATGTGGCTCTGTGCTTCTCCTGCTTTCAGCTGCCGTCTCACTTCAAACTTCAGTCTCTGCTGATGCTAATGTTGTGACTGAAACGACTGATGAATGATTTGAAGCCATTTCCCAAAAGCATGAAGCAGCTTGTCATTCTGGTTTAACACCCAAGCTATTATTTGTAAAAGCTACTTTAACTTCCATATTTTCTCTGCTCAGAAGCAATTAACTACCGCAATCTCTCTGTTTTCAATGTATTTACCTAATATCCCCCCCATTGGGCATGAAACAATTCCATTTCCGCCCTCCTGTCTAAGGAAAGTGTGAGGTTTTCTTGGTTTTTTTTTTTTTTGCGGTACGCGGGCCTCTCACTGCTGTGGCCCCTCCCGTTGCGGGGCACAGGCTCCGGACGCGCAGGCTCAGCGGCCCTGGCTCAACGCGCAGGCTCAGCGGCCATGGCTCACGGGCGCAGTCCGCGGCATGTGCGATCTTCCCGGACCGGGGCATGAACCCGTGTATCCTGAATCAGCAGGCGGACTCTCAACCACTGCGCCACCAGGGAAGCCCGGTAAGTGTGAGTTTTTGTTTTGGGTTTTTTTTCGCCGTATGCGGGCCTCTCACTGTTGTGGCCTCTCCCGTTGCGGAGCACAGGCTCCAGACGCGCAGGCTCAGCGGCCATGGCTCACGGGCCTAGCCGCTCCGCAGCATGTGGTATCTTCCCAAACTGGGGCACGAACCCGTGTCCCCTGCATCGGCAGGCAGACTCTCAACCACTGCGCCACCAGGGAAGCCTGGAAAGTGTGAGTTTTAAACAGAGCAGACAGATGCCTCCCCCATCGAGTGTTTTCTTCCTTGTTTCCAGGGCATTTTCTTATTGAGGCGTGTCCGTGCCAGGCACCTCATTTCTGCTCCTCTTCCACTATACCTGAGGATGCCTGAAGTGGCTTGAGGGAAAATCATGCTATTTAAAGTCTGGCAGACAAGTATTAGTTGTGTGACCATGGACACGTTATTAAAGTTGGATGTGTTTCAGTTTTCTCCTCTGTAAGATTAGGACTGGGTGTGAGAAGTTTTGAATGCAGGGCCTGGGAAAAGTACTCCAGTGATGGCTGTCAACCTCCTCATTATTATTACATTTATATATTAGTGAGAGAGACTTTTTAGCATCCCATGAACCTATAAAATGAGCCGTAGTGGGCCAGCAGTGGGGTACATGGAGTCACTGAATTTGTTCTGGCCCCTGAAGCTACCCCAAGAGTCAGCGTTGGGCTGGAAGAGATACTGGCCAGTTAGCAAATAATCTTCCTCTATCTTGAAATTTGCCTGTGCCCTGCCAGGTTAGAACCCAGATGGAAACTGAAATACCTCTTAACATGAGGGATATATTCTGCTTCTCCCCCTAATGACATCAATATGTGTCATGCATGCACATTCAGTGGTACTAATATTCTGAGTTTTAGTCATTCCTCTCCCAAAACATCTGCTTTGAAGTACCTTAGAGGCTGAAAACATCAATGAAATGTGGATTTGGGTTCTAACAGTGGTGTGCTGGTAAACTTTTTCTCTGGAGAAAAAAAAACAATTTGTGGTGTTCGACAATTTCTGTGGTGTAGATATTCCCAATGAGGTGGATTTCAAGCTTTCAACCTTGAAACCATGCCCCACAGAGTTATCAGGAGCTGATAACTAATAGAAATTCTTGAACTTGTCTTACAGAATAACATAAGAGAACCTCTTTGCTTGTAAACCCTTTGATTGTAAACTGCCTTCATTGATTGTTTCAGGTATTTTTTTTCTTTCTTTCATTCTTTTCCTCTCTTTAATTGCATACCTTCCCACCTTCACGCAGCCCAGTTGTTTTATAGGAAACGAGTCAACCTCTGCCCAATGCACGCTGGCTGGGGGTTGGTTGGGACCACTGACCCTAAAACTGGGCCTGTGTAGCTGTCCGATGAATGGCCTTTAGACGTCAGAGGGCTGGAAACCCGACCCTCAGGTCACGCTAAGCACCTCCACGTTGAATATGTGGAAGCATGTGACCCAGGCACACCTGTGCAGAACATGGATTTACTCACCTTTTCCCCTGCTTCCAATCACCTTTCCCCAGCCTAAGACCACCTGGTTATCCCATAAATACCCCAACACCCTGGCCTTTGGGGAGGCCGATCTAAGACTTGTTCTCCCATCTCCTTGCTTGGCTGCCTTGTGAGTAAACTCTCTTGGCTGTAAAGTTGTTCATCTCAGTCTTTGGCTTGCTGCATGTCAGGCAAACAAACCTGGTTATCACTAAACACAGGATTGGAAAGAGATGAGCACAACTGGTTCTTGCGATCTGGTACAAACCAGCGCTCACACCGCAGTGGTTCCAGACCAGCTCTGCCACTTCTAAGACATGTGTTTTATGAACCAAACGTTACTCTCTGGGTTTCTGTTTTCTCATCTACATGACAAAGAAGTTAAACCAGACTAAAGTTTCCCAATCTGGATGATAATAAACAAAAAAAAATATGTCTTGGCTCAAAGAAACTTGGGGAACTTTGGATTCAACAAAATAATCTGATTAAATAGGTTTCTTTATGACAGGACTCCTTAGACACTTTAATAGGACTTTAATACTTTGACTCTGCCAAAGGAAGCTATAGTACCTAGCTTTTCCCAAACATTTTTTTTAATGGCACAGCTATTAACAATAGCCAGAACTCTGTACTAGATGATATCTTTTTTTGCAGCTCTAAAATCAAAAGAGAGGAAGGAGGGAAAGAAGGAAGGCAGGCGGGCTCAAAATTTTACCACTCTCTCACTCTCTCCTACCTCCCAACCCCAGTCCTCACTTTCTGAGTTAAGGGAGCTAACCTGTGTTGAGAGCTTACTCGGTGCTGCCTGTGAAACCCAGCTACACCAGGTGTTTTAATTTAAAGCTGATAACTATCCTGAAAAACAGGAATTGTTTTCTTCTATCCAATTTCCAGATTAGGAATCCAAGCCTCACGCAAGGTCACAGTGCGTTCGAAGTGAAGGAGGCAACTGATACTGCCAATCCGAAAGGGCCTCTCCCAAAGACCCTGCTTAAAAACAAAATGAAAGCTAAGTTATATATGTATCGGAATCTGTAGGTGCAGAGCTATTTTAGCAATAGTGACACCTTGTGGCTCTGTCTGCCTCAGCTTAGTAGCCAGAGAGGCTGAAAGGGACCCTGTCCTGGGCGAGTCACCCCTGAGAGCAGTGGAACAGTAGCAAGACGAACACAGCTTGGAGAATTGTGAAAGATCATCATTTTGTCATTTCAGAAATAACCTGAGATGGAAAGAGTCAGTTCTGTCTTTTCTCTTCTTCCCTTTTCTCTTTTCCTCTTCTTTCCTTTGATTCCTATGACTATAAACTAAGAAGCAAATGTGTTTGCTTTTACATCCTATCCTACCCATATCCAAAACAAAATAGTACATTTTTTAAATGCATGGGTAACTCTTTGATGTCATAAAAAACACTAATGGGCTTTAATTTCAATGGGACTTTCAGATTCTGGCATGCCCTCAGTATATCCCTTTCATGTGTTTTCAGAGAGACTGCAGATGCTTCTTAATGAGATGGAAAAACAGACACATTTTTCTAAAGCAGCCAAAGTGATGTTAGGTTCTTAGAAGATAGCAGGGCTGTTGTCAAGTCATTTGAAGAAATGTCTGGAAGGAGACCTTACTAAGATACCAGGGAAGATAGGAAAGCCAAAACTGAACAATCCAGTGGAGAAGGTGGAAGTAAAAAAAAAAAGAAGACATTTTACCAGCCTTTTATTATAAAACCAAGGCCATACACTAGATCCTCAGACCTCCTGGGGAGCCAGAACATTGTGAAAAGTTGCATTCCGGGGAGTTGAGAGTTGAAGATGAACTTGATGCAGATTTTTAGGGGGTGAGGCAGCGAGGAGAGGAGAGGTTTAAACCTTGCAGAGGCAAAATACAAATGTGGAAAATGGACTTTTTTATGTCATGCTGCAGCCACACCAACTCTCAGAGCTTCTGTTAGAGCTTCTCAGAGCTTCCTCTGCAGGGATGAGGATGGCGTGGGGAGCTCAGGGCAAGGGAAAAGGGAAATAGGACACCAAAGAGCAGTGGAAAGGTTAGGAATGAAAGAATGGGAGGAAGGGAAGGAAGCAAGCAGATGAGGATTCCTAAGTGATGTCAGAGTTGGGAGACCAACTAAGCTATTTTTACCAGATAAGTCTTATTTTCAAATACCTGTGTGGAAATCCCTCCTCAAAATTCCTGGCTGAAGTGGGCAGGGATTATATGTCTCTGGACTATTGCACCTGTTTGTTTGTTTTTTTCCAACCAGAATGCTCTTCCAACCTTCATCCCTAACTCCCCAGCAGCACTTCTCCTGCCTAGTAAGCCCTTTCAGATTTACACCACTGCATATCTCTTCTCCAGAATAATGGCTTACAAACACTGTGTGACAGACTTGCATGAGGCAGTCACTGGGGCACAGAGGGCATGAAGTCCTAACACCTCATGTTGTTAGGAGCTCACTGCGTGTGGGGGGAGGGAGAGCAGCGAGGAAATTCTCTGAATATCCCCCTTTCATAACACAGTGCCACATCTCTCTTGCTGTGCTTACTATTGTTCTTGAAAACAATTGCTTTATCCCCAAAGCAGGTCCCAAACTACCCAAGGACAGAGACTATACTTTAATCTTTGCATCTCTTTCTGTACTATCCGAGGACCATTGAACACAGTAGCTGCCTGCTAAGTGGTTATTTGTTTGAATTGAATACCCGACTGACTCAGTGCAGGAGCCATAGCTGTTGCTTCCATTCCTAGAGTGCCATACTCCGGTCTTTTGAGATAGAGGTAGTATTTTTCTGGCTGGCTTTTAGCTGGGGAAGGCCGATGTTCAGCCAGCAAAGAGATTTAGTAGGAAGGCCAGCTGGGAGAGTGTCATGGAGAAACAGAGGTCAGTGGGTAAATAACAACAAGTCTGATTAGGAGGCAAAACAGAAAGAGAAATGGACCTAACCAAGGGCTACCACAGGAATCCTGCCTACCTTCAAGCCTGATCTGATCTTTCTTTATTCTTTCTTTCACCAAGTCCACCTCTCATGCCCAACCCTTCAGGACTGCTCTCTTGGTTGTATTACTCCAGGTGCTATTCCAACTATGGGAAGCTGTCTTCTAAGGAGTAATTTACCTGTATTAAATGTGTAGGGCTAGAAAGAAGGCAATGCGTGATAACTTAATGAACACATTTTCAGATAAGACAGCCCTAAAACAACAAAAAGAGAGAAAAAAGTCTTCATAATTCATCCTTGGAAAATGAAACTCCTTATAACAAAACAACCAAGCTATCTGTCAGAAGCTGCATTGCACTGCTCCCCAGTCAGCAGGGCTGGGTGCAAATGCCCTGTGGGGATGCAGAGCACAACCAGACCAGCTTGTCAATAGATCCCTGATGAAGACGCAGAGAGCAGGGTTTACCCAGCAATGCTTCTCTGACCTGGGTTCCAAATCCGGCCTCCAAGATTCTCTTTTCTCTAATCAGGAAAAACACAAACTGATAAAGATATTTATTATTTTTTAAAAAAATTTCTGGGGTTGGGAGTGGAAAGATGGGGAACAAGCAGAATACCTAACCTCCCTCCACACTTTCTTTTGTGCCTGGCAGAGCTGCAAGGCCAACCTCATTTAATTCCTTCAGGGTATGTCATTCCCCTGAGAAGGAAGATCCTAGATTAAAGGAATCCAGAGCTGTGTGTTCAGTTTCCTTGCTTCTTGAAGAACTCAGCGTCGGCTCTGCCCTGGCACTGACTTGTCCAGCAGTTTCTTCCATGGCAGACCGAGTACCCATCTAGTTGTTCCCTTCCCCATGCCAAGACTCCCAGAGGCATTGCCTATAGTTGACAAAATGTTTTGTGCCATTTTAATTTGTCTTTAACGATATTTCATGATACTGTTCTCTAGTTTTTTGTTTCTTTTCAGATGTCCTCTAAAGCTATTTCCATGCCTCTTATTCATTATTTTGTTTATAAATTACGGTAAATTATAAATGTGCACTTTAGAAAATGTGACTCTTAGAGAATAATGATACATAGTGGAAAAATAAACTGGCCCCAAATCTCACCACCTCGAACGGACAGTTGAAGCTACTAATGTTTCTATAAAGAATGCGTCAGAATGAATATACCTATCCAGTCTCTGTCTCTTATAAGAATTTTCTAAAATGCATCTTATCAAGATAGAGGAACACAGTATTGGACACCAGGAAAGGTTTAGGACCACTTTACTCCCAAGGTCTCCACTATGAAGTGGGTTTATAAAAAGCCGCTCCTCAATACAAGTACCATTTAGGAATCTCTTACCTAATTTAGCTCAACTTCTCGCTGGCCTCTTGATATTACTGAACAGGTTGTCAAGAAACAAAACTACTTTGACTGAACAAAGTGACAGGTGCATAAAATACCAGAATATCTCAAAGTTCATCAAAAATCCTGCCTCGCATATGGAAAAAACAATCCATTTTCCTTCCCAACGAATATGTGGTGAAAGGATTTCCTTCTCAGATATTCATTCCAAGATAAGGAGTAGGGAGACAGAGATCTATAAGTGTTTGATTTGGGATGGTTTCTTTGAAGGTTACTTTAAAGCTATGACAGCCCTTTATCAGAACACAATGAATGTAAATGACAAGTAGTCATTTACAGAAAAAAATGTGCAGTCTTAGGAAAAGGAATAAATGTGTGGAGATATACCCTGGGAGAGCAGACTGGGTCATGGTGGAGCTTCTTCCAGTTATCTCTGGGCGTGAGTGTGGTACACTTGGTAACTGAATTTGTTCAGCCCTTTTTATCAGAGTTTTTTCATATTGTCACGGAAGGAAAGTAATAGAATAAGCCCTTTGCTGACAGCATTCCTATCATTTGGTTTATTAGCATATATTTTTTTACTACTAGCAGCATAGAAGAAGATTCTAGGGTGGGGATATAGGAATTAAGTTAAGGAAATAGGTTTTTGTGATGTCAGTCTTAAGGTTGAATCCACGTTCCCTGTATCCTTGTTGAGTGACCTTACCAAGTTGACCGGTCTGATCTCATGTGTAAAAAGGACATAAAACTAGATCTTGTTTTACAGGATTACTATGAAGATAAAATGATATGATGAAATGATGTAAGAGACAGAATGGGTTGCTGTGAAAGTCTCGTAACTTTCTTTACATTCAAAAGGAGAGAACATGTTGTGGGGTGTTATTTGTTTGTTTTTTTGGCAGAGGGCAATGATTCTTAATTTTGGTTGCATATTAGAATAACCTACATAATTTTCTGAAGGTAGCAGTGCCCAGACCCCACCCTCAAAATTCTTACATAACTGACCTGAGGTGGGGTGCAGACATTTGTGTTTTTCAAAAGCTTCCCTAATACTCTGGTTTCTCTTAAGATCGTATAAATCTTTCACCTTCCTTTAAAAGCTTCCCAGTTGGTCTGAACACACAGACAAGGTTAAGATGCACTGATCTAAGGATGAAAGTGCTAATGGTGGAATCCCTGAGTTCCATTTTCCTGCCAAGTATTTAGGTTTTTTTAAATTAATATTTCTCATTTTCCTATCTTCTCAGTTTCCTAATTTATTTATCATCCTTTTGTATTGTGTGTATTTTTGTGGGCCAACTCAAATTCTTTTGGGAATAGACAGAGTTTAAATAATCAACTTAAGTTGAAGGATGAACCAATCCAGGCTTCCCTATATATTAAGATGTTTCTATGGAAGGAAAATATTATAAAAGTCTCAAAATAAAACTTCTTTCACTATAAAACTTATTTTTAAAGAATATTCATTGCACGTGAATATTCATTTACCGGTACTTTGAATGCTTCTTTTAGCAAAAGGAAACAGCAAAAGAAATAAAGAAATAATAGGCATGTATCAAAACTTCAAAAAGTTTGGATCGCTTTAAAACTTGGTTAGTTTTCCCAAGTCTCTATTAGCCTAAAATTCTGAGTGCAAAGCTTATTAATTTGTTGACTGAGCTCTTTATGAAGAGAGGAAAACCTACATCAGACTTGGATTATTAAAATAGCATAGCCACAATTATTTCAAGATCTGAAATTGTGAGACTGAACTGAATGAAACTGAATCATATGGTTCAACCTATGTATTTTGTCAGAACTCCCTGTAACGAAGCCAAGTCTCTTGTTCATAATTAAATATTACAATAATCTACTATAATTTTATCTTAATGAAATCTGAGCAGTCATATTAAGCAATTAGGGCACTATTAAATCTTTCTAATATAAGCAGAAAAATTACATAAAATCTTCCATAATTGATCAGATTTAATTCCTTGGCACCAAAACTTGCTACTACAATTGAAACAGGACAGAGATGGGGTGACTGCCTTTCAGGCACTTCAAAACAATAGTAGATATAAAAGGTCACAATCTCAACATAGCAGAGGGGAACACTGCTATAACTGAAACTTTGAAATGTGAAAATATTCGGCTTATTCCAGTTTATGTATTTAAATTCAATCTCTTCCCTATTTAGGTTGCACAGAACTTCTAATACCTGATGTTTTGATTTCCTTCCTGGCTGTGCTTAAGCATTATCATAAAAAACTATCAGAAAATCAATCTTTTGAAAACTTAATGAACTATGTTTTTCAGAACAAGACAAAAGTAAAGAGAAAAAGTGGGTCCATTTTCCTGCCAGAAAGCTCACAGGGATGTAAGAGCCCTGACTTGATCATATTTCAGGCCTGCTGGCAAATTATGAGGTTGCTGGAGATTTCACAGTGTCTTTGTGCTATGGTCTCTCCATTTGTAACATAGAGATGAGGGCGTCTTCTACTTTCCTCCAGCTGATATGGAAGTTATGCGATACTGACCTCTGTTCTTTCTGGCAAAGAAAGAAGAGAAGAAAGAGTTGTCTGTTGTCATTAATCTATACAGTAGGAACTTCAAAAATATATGAATTATATACAATAGGAATTAATAGAGAATTGTAAAACTCATTAAAAGCTTCCTGCAGTATGTGCCAGTTTATATATATATATATATATATATATATATATGATGTTATTTTTAAATTATAGTAGCAAATTCAAAGAGGAATTCATCTTCCCTCATGTGCTCCATCTCCTAACCTCTGGGATACAGCATATTTCTATTTCCCTGAGTTGCTTTTTTCCCCCCCTTAATTGGCCTCTCTGGATAATTCCACAGGATAAAGAGGAAAATAGTCTCTGGGATTAGTAACACAGCACAGGTGCAAAATGTCCCGTTGAAAAGCTAGTTAAACCTCAAAGGTGGAAGCTCCAACTATAAATTAAATGAGAGACACATAGCCTCATCAGAGCCCATATGTTGGTCAACTGGGGATGCTCTTATCAGAACAATCTTTGTAAATGTAACAAGGCTGTTTCAATGCTACCCACAGCATGAAGCTGATTTCTATTTTGCATGGTAATAGATTATACAGCTTCAATTTTCAGTGGGCATGCCCTAACAATATTGGGTCGCTCAGGAGACACAGCAGTGGCATTGACAAGGAGGGGCAGAGGGCTAAGCAGTATCATGCAATATTTAAAATGTTTTTTCATGACAACCAGCAAACTGTGATTACCAAATAGAATGATTCATCACTTTCAGCTGTCAAAGATAATAGCTTTTCCTGTTAGAGGCCTGTTACCGAATGACTGCCTCAATGTCCAGTTTCTAAAAGATATGTGTTCACATATTGATTATAAGATAAAATGTTTAACTTGTTATATAGGGAAAAGTAATACTGCTGCATAGCTTTGCTTTTTACGGTGAGAAATAGAGTAAGGAAGAATGTAGCATCCAGGAAACAAACTCAGCACCGCACCACAGGAAATCGTGATAATACCTGCCAATGTTAAGTCACCTTTGCTAGAATGGTCTCTAAGTAGTCACTTAAAAGGTGGAAACTAGTTTGCCCAAGACTGAGTGGTTTCCTGGGACCCAGGACTTTCAGTGCTAAGATCAAGTCCCAGACAAACAGGGGTAAGTTGGTAACCTGCTGGAAGCTTTTCACTTATCATCAGTACGCACTTCAATCTGAAATAGAGTAAAACCATATATCAACTACCCAACAACTGACACCTCAGTTGGGTCACTCTTGTGGTGGAATCTAAAGAAAGACAAAGTGATAATGGATTTTTCAAGAATAACTAACTATTATACTTTGACAGAATAGTTAAAGAATTTCTTCACCTTTTTCTAATTATTTGTACTGGAATTTGAGCACAATGATCTCAGAGATGACTGGGAAGACTTGGCAATATGATCTCTTTTCAGACAAAAGGGAAACTGAAAGGGTATTAGATTGAGTTTGACTAATCTCAAACTAGATTAAATTGTTGATGTTATAATTTTAGAGTAATTTAAGACCAGATATCACAGACTTGAAAACTGTACTGTATCAGACTAGGATATTCCAACAAGATTTTCCTTCTGGAGGCCATGAGGCAAGGTGACCTGTTATGAGTAATGAGTACTCTGGAGGGAGTGGAAATTTCCACAGTCAACCACCCTGGAAACCGGCAGCTCCAGGACAGAGAATGAAACTGGGAGGGGAAATGTAAAATGTAAATCACAGACACGTCCAGAACTCTCCTGGAGAGGGGGTAGTAACACCGATGAGAAAAAAAGTCAATCAGGACCTAGGTGGAGGGGTGCATTGTGAGGTGCCTTAAGGGAGGATGTGTTGTGAGTGAGACTAGATCTAGCACTTTCCCAGGATGTTCATCTGATGTCACTCCCAAAATCTTTAAGTAAATCTTGTAAACACCTGCAGGTTGGTCTCAGCTGGGCTATGAAAAGTCAAGCAATTTCCTCCCCCCCTCTTTTTCCCTAACTGCTTCCCTCCTCATGAAAGTTTCATGCCACAGATAGACTGTATATGTACTATATGCATTTCTGCATTTAAACAGTAAGATAAGATGTTTTCGCCCCTCAAGAACCAATTTTCACCCCTGTGGATGCAATAGCATCCCCACTGAGGATGCACAGAGAAGGGCTGATAACTTGAGAGACACTGCACTCTCAGCCTATCAAGAGGGGACCTGCAGTGGAACAAGTAGCAACTCATGGGGCAGAGTAGAGACCAGAGAAGGCTGAGACCGCAGAAGACAGCCTGGATTGGCAGAGTACGTAAATCTCCCCAGCTGAGACACTGGATTCCTTGCAGTTGAATAGAATGCTCATTCTAAGTCGTCATAATATGGTTATTAAAGGAAATGTAATTTTATTTTGTAGGTGTAGGCCAGTAAGGCCAGGGAACGTTTGGTTTACAAACATAAGTAAAACATATTTTGATAAAAATTGATGAAGGAGATGAGGCTTAAAGCTCTCAGTGATGATGGAACATCATGTACATGCAACAGTACCAAGAAAGAGGCATATGTGATAAAACACAGAACATAATAATCAGAATGATTAGTGTCTCTGAAAACAAAGGTCAATGTTGAAATTACTAACCAATAGCAATGCTGTAGAGTGTCTCTATGGCTAAGGCTGGGCTGGAGTTCTGGTAAAACATAACCAGAGACGATAATGTAAGAATCAAAAGGCACAGCCTAAGAGTCATACGTTATAAACTTTATCTATCTTCAGTCTTTTGCACTGGGGACTGTGTCGCCTGCTTTGCAGAAAATAGCATGTTGCATAGTGGGAGTATTTTGATCAGGAGATCAGAGCTCTGTTTCCAGCTGTGCTACCCCAGGCTCCTGGTTCTTCACTTGCTGGCCATTAGTCCTGTAATCTGTAAACTTCAGA
This sequence comes from Phocoena sinus, assembly GCF_008692025.1. NCBI lineage: Eukaryota > Metazoa > Chordata > Mammalia > Artiodactyla > Phocoenidae > Phocoena > Phocoena sinus. The sequence continues at coordinate 58,042,138 of NC_045771.1, forward strand.
AGCTAAAGTAGGTGTCTCTTCCACCTCTAACATTATTTGAAGGTATAAAGTTACATGCTTCATTTTCCTATGACCCAAAGCAGCTAATACTTGGTGAGTAATCCAACAGTCAGCCATTAGGTATTTACTAAGTATGTCCTTATGTTAACTGGATCTCCTTTTCCTACTCACAAATATCTAAAATGTATACATAATTAAAGGTATGATTCAGAAGCAAGTAACAAAGGGAGAGATAATACAATGACTTAAATTTATACCAAGATATAAATATCAGATCCTTTTCTGAGAGTACAATTTGGCAAAGAGAAAGGGGAGAAAGACCAGGAGATTCAGAACACCTTGACTTAGAGGCAGGACGTGTGAGTGAAGGAACAAGGAGCTGGGAAGCCAGGGCTGTTTCTGCTGCTGCTGCCCTTGACTTAATGCACTTGGATATATCCTGAGCACCCCAATAGGCTAGTGTGACAATGCTTTTGGCTTGAGTTGTATTATATTAAATACGCTTATCTAAAGGTAGATTCAAACCCTTAGCCACCCTTCTATTATGAGGGGGAAAATGACAGGGTTGGCTTCAGTTGGTTAAAATATAGAGCATCAAGTCTATAATTGACATGACCTTCAATAAAATGGAATATATCCAAATCAATGAAGTTAATGATACACGTTTTATCCACATGTTTTATCACTTCAAGCTCTCTTTGTTCTTTAAAACACGAGTGAAAGTTACGTAGTTAGACTAGGAGAAAGAAGGTAACATTTGAAACCAAAAGTACCAAATAAATAAATGATTTTTGACTTGGAGTATCTTTATTGCTTAATACACCACTGGCCAGACTCCAGTTAAAAAAAAAAAAACTGATTTATTTTGCTATATGAAAGAGCAGCAAAAAATGTACCTACCCAGCTTTTGTGTTACCAGAAGGTAACTGTGAGGAAGATACTTTTTCTTCATTTTTTTCCTGTGGAATCTGCAGACCGCCACTGCAGCCCATCTTCTATAACATCCTCCCACTGCACTGTGACCTCCAGCCACACTCCAGAACTGCTTACTGACCCCTCAGTCCATGGCCTGTGTCCACACGGCAAGCATGTATCTGTTACCCACTTCTTACTACCATTAGTCACAATCTCTTTCCCCCAGGGACTACGAGCTCCCCAAGGACAGCGACCATGATTATTCATCTTAGTCTTCCCAGGCACCTGTCACAACATCTGCATAATATATACGCTCAGTTAGTGTTAATTGAATGCAAGTAAACTACGTTTATTTTCAGTGGCCTTCTAATTATGTAAAGCAGTATAGGTATAATGAATACCAGAATCCTAAATGTAACATAACAGTGTTTTCTCTGTTCAAAATCTTCTAGAAATTAAAAAAGAAAAGAATTTTAGTAAAATACATATTTCCTAACTTACATAAGCACAAGATATCCTTAAATTACTCTGTTTCTCATGCCTTCTTTTATATGATATATAGGAAAATGGAGCCTCCTGTTACTTTTTATTTGCTCTATTTGATTTTAATTAGCATCATTAACATAGAACAAAACATGCAAACTTAGGAAACGGCTAGATAATGATATTTTTCATTTTTTTATCCCCAAATATGAAGTCCTATAGATGCAGCCACTTGGTGTCTAAATATTTATTTACAAAATGTCAACAGATAGGAAAAAGTGTAAATAGAAATGCTAGTGATTTTAATGAGAACTAGCTCTGAAACCCAAGATTAGCTGGGTCTCAAATATTACAAATAAATACTTATTCTTCTGGACCAATACTTATCCGGATCCAACATCAAACACTGAGCTATGACAAACTTTTTTATGACATTTTCCTGAACAATGGATAAAAAGACAAACATGACGAAGGACAAATATTAACTCAATGGTTACATTCATCTCCCCTTCACTTACCCAGGTCTATATAATTTGTTATCTGCTGTAGTGTCCATGGATAGACTTCATATGCTATCATGCCCTAAAGAACTAGGACGTATTTTTGAAGAATTGTTGATAATGCTAGCTAAATTGTTAGACAAGAGAACAAGCTTGGGATGGCAGGTAATTTCACAGGTCTCCAAAAGGTCATATTGAAGTGAAGAAGCTGTTAAATTATTTTGGAATCTGTTAATAATTATATAAAGACTCAATCAGTTTCTGAATATTAATCTATGAATGGACTTTTAATAAAGTTGTAATATTTGTTGTTTCAAATGTGTTTATAATTCACAACTCCCACAATTACTTGAGGTGGCTCATAATTCAAATACTTATGCAAGAGTCTTAACTATGAAGTCAGTGAGAAGAGATAGGCCATCCTGTAATGCAGTGGGCAATTTGGGGAGTGATTTTGCCCTCCAGGGGACATTTAGCAATGTCTGAAGACATTTTCAGTTATCAGTTGGGGCGGGGGGGAGCTGGGTAGGTGGATTGCTACTGCTGTGTAGTGGGAAGAGGCCAGGGAATCTGCTAAATGTCTTACAATGCTTAGGACAGCTACTCCCTGTCCTTCAAAAAAGCATTGTCTGATCCAAAATGTCAATGATCGGGCAACTGTGATGAAGAAAAAGGAACAATAATTTGACCAGAAACCACCCTGTGTGTAATTAATATAATGAAACTTTCAAGTTATCTTGAGCTTTCAGCTTGGTTCTCAAGTCACAATCAATAGAATTTTGCTGATGATAATTTCACAAAGAATGTTGAAGTGTTCTCCATATACCTGTTTTTTGTTTTATTTGTTATTGTTTTTGGATCCTCCACAAAGCCAAAAACTCAAGATTAGTTTGTCAGTTATGAAAATACTAAGGAGCCAAAATAAGATATATTAAGGATAGAACTCAGTAAGCATATAGTGATGGGTCTTGAACCTTAGTGTGCACAAGATTACCCAGGGAGCTTGTTTAAGATACAATTACAGAACTTCTGACTGAGAGATTATTATTTAGTGGGCATCAGCTCAATAGACCATACTTTTGAGGAATATTAGTTTAGTGGAATGAATCATTAATGTAAACGTTGGATGAGCACTTCACAAACCTGGACCATGAGAATTATCTGGGGAATGTTTCAAAATATAAAATATCAACCATATATGTATTGGTCTTATTCCTAGAAATTCTGATTCAGTAGATCTTGGAATAGGACTCACACAATTATGTATACTTTAAAGCCTCTAAATTGATTCTATTGATCAACCAGGGATTAAATTTGCCATCATAGTCTGTTATTGTATCATTTGGCCTAAATTCACTTTTGATGAAAGTCTATTCAAAACTGGATTTCTGGACAGTGCTTGGGCTAGGTATAGGACAGGCTTTGATTTACATTTAAGCCCCAGTTGCCCGCCTTTCTAGCTATGAGATCCTGAATACTTCACTTAAGCTCTCTGCGGTTCCTTTTTGGTAAAATGGGAATAAGAATGCCTACTTTTTTTGCAGTGGGATTTTGCGGATTGGTTAGTAAAGTGCCTAACATTGGGTAGGCATGCAGTAAACAACTGTAAGCTTTCAAGCAAAATAGGTATCTAGGCATATACAGATATAGCTAATATATTGATATCTACATCTGCATATTAGATACAGGTGCTGGTGAAATGTTGATATTGACTATAAAGTACAAATTAAATTATGTGTTTTTAAGTTAGGAATAACTACTAGAAGAATAGTAATATCCTAGGATATAACTACACAAAAGAAGAGGTTTGAAAAGTAAGGGTCATATGTGCAATATGATACCAATAAATATGAAATGCACAATTTACTAATAAAATCTAAATTATAAAAACTGCCACAAATAAGTAGAATACCTGATTAAACCATCATCCATTGAATATATTGCAGTCAATGCAGTTTTTACAAATAAATATATGCGTGACCCTCAAAAGGTACTAAATCCTAATTCCTTTATAGGTGATGTCTACCAAACCTTCAGGAACATGGAATTCCCAGCTTATACGAACTGTTTCAGAGCATAGGAAAATGTGGAAAGCCACTAAATTTATTTTATGACTCACATAAAACACTGGAATCAAATAGTGATAGCAAATTACAGCAAACTATAGGACACTCTCATTTATGTATAAAAATTGATAGTTTGTCTAGAGACTTACATAACCCATTGTAAGAAAAAGATGTCATTTTTCATAGGCACACAAACAACAAAATAGCTAGCAGTATAACCAGTTAATTTTTTTAAATCCATGGAAAAATATAGAATGATACTGAAGGACATAAAAAATGATTTCATATATAGAAAGATATATTTATGGATCCATAAACTCAGTATTTTATGACTATCAATTGTCACCATATTAATTTATCAATTCAATTAATTCCAAATAAAATACCAATAAAATTTTTCACAGCAGTTGAAAATTTAATTCTAAAATTCATGTACAAGAGAAAATGCAAAATGGTAGCCAAGACAATATTTAAAAACAAAAGATGGATTTTTCCCTGTGACATTAAAACATCTTATAAAGTATAGTAATTAAAACTGTGTGAAATTGGCTAAGGAACAAATACATCAGTGAAATTAAATAGATAATACAGAGAATGGCCCATGCATAGTTGGGAAATTAGACATGATAGACGCAGCATTTTATATCAGTGGAGAAAAGACAGATTATTCAATAAATGCTTTCTAGGCAACTGTCTAATCATTTTGAAAAAATAATTATATTCTTCCTTATGGAAATTATAATATTAAATTCTGGATGGATTAAATACCTTAATGTAAAAGACAAAAAAATAAAAATAATAGAAGAAAGTAAAAATGCTTAAGTTTATGTCCTTGAAATGGGGAAGATCTGTGACACCAAAAATTGATGTTTGACTATATCAAATGTTAGAACTTCTCATTGATGAAATACATCACTAATAGAAAAAATGATGAAGACATACGAAGAGAAAATATTTGCAATGTAATGATAAAGGGTTTTCATCAAGAATATACAAAGAATTTCTACAAACCAATAAGAAAGGACACGCAGTACAATAACAATTAGCAAAAAAAAGAAACAGTCAATTCATAGAAACTACAAATGGCCGACGCAGATGTAAAAATGTATTCATCTTCAATAACATTCAGGGAAATAACATTTCAAACAACATTCATCTATCATATGGCCAAATATTAAAAGGTTTAATGACATCAAATGTTTATGAGGGTGTGAGGAATGCAATACTCTCATACAGTTTAAAATTTCAAATGCTTATGACACATTTCCCAGGAACAATTGGGCACCTACCCCGAAAATGTACTATGCCTGGGAAAAAGGTGACATAAGTAAAAGTGTTTGTTACAAAAAGGTAGAAATAGCCTAAGTATCTCTTAGAATTATCAATATTATATTAGTAAGAAGCACTTAAAAAGGAGGGTTTGGACTAACATGCTTAAATTTTTTTAATTAATTAATTTATTTTTGGCTGCGTTCAGTCTTCGTTGCTGTCATTGCGGTACGTGGGCTTCTCATTGCAGTGCATGGTTTCTCTTGCAGAGCACGGGCTCTAGGCGCGTGGGCTTCAGTAGTTGCAGCACGCAGGCTCAGTAATTGTGGCTCACAGGCTCTAGAGCGCAGGCTCAGTAGTTGTGGCACACAGGCTTAGTTGCTCTGCGGCATGTGGGATCTTCCTGGACCAGGGCTTGAACCCGTGTCCCCTGCATTGGCAGGCGGATTCTTAACCACTGTGCCACCAGGGAAGTCCGAATATGGTTAAATTTGTAAAAATCTTTTGTTGAGTTATAAAAGTATGTTGTAGAAAGGTATATGTAAATCAATATCATCTATACATTTCAAAATCTCAAAGGAAACTATTTTCCATGGATACATATATGTGCATATTAATATTTTAAATAGTCTGGAGAAAAGGGTCACCAAACTATGGCTTGTCTGGTTTTGTAAGGTCTGTAGCTAAGAATGGTTTTTAAAATTTTAAATGGTTGAAGGAAAAATCTGAAGAAGAAAAATAGTTTGAAACACATGAAAATTATGTGAAATTCAAATTTTATTGTACATAAAATTTTATTAGAATACAGTCACAATCATCTGATTAAATTTTGTTGATGGCGAAATTTAATGATACTTTAAATTTAAATGTAGCCTGATGCTTTCAGGCTACAATGGCAGAGTTGAATAGTTGGTATAGAGACATTAAATATAAGCCTAAAACTTTCCATTAGTTAATTAGTATTTAATTAATAGAAAACATAAGCCAAAATATTTACTATCTGGCCCTTTTTCAGAAAAAGTGTGTCAAGCCCAAAGAATAAACACAAACTAATTATAGTGGTCAAAGAGACTTCTCCCCTTAACGTTAATGTTCTGGGTTTAAAACAGAATGTTTTCTCCTTGCGTTGGTTGGATTTCTGAAACAAATCACAGAGTCTTTAAAAAAGAGAGAAAATGGGGGGGGGGAGGGAGGTCCAAGAGGGAGGGGATATATGTATACAAAAAAAAAAGAGAGAGAGAAAGACATTGTTGACTCAAGCAAACTGAAAAAACCTAAGTTCAAGGTAACTTCATCTGTGGCTTGACTCAGTTTGGCTCTACTTCTCCTGGGCTGTTTCCATGCTCAGGCCCAAATTTTTCATAAGAGGAAATTACCAGCAATTCCTGGGGTCTTGGTTTCCCTGTTTGAATCTGGAGAAAGAAGCCAGTTTCTTCATCATAGTAATCCTACCCAGGATGTTCCAGTTAGGGAAAGGGGCTGGCAGTCAGAGCAGACAAATTGAGAGGGAGTAGTAGTTCCTCATTAACATTTCTTATAATTTCCAGTAGATGGTCATAATAAAAAGCAACTAACGTGTACTTAGTTTTACTATTGCTTTTAAATTCTCCACAGACCATGCACCCCTTTACTGTCTGCACCTGTGGCGGACCTCTGGTAGCCTGTCTTTGTTGAGCCACTGGTCCTAGAAGGAGCCTGAGAATTGCTCCAATTAGATTACTAAGTAGTTAGGTGCCCAAGTGTGGACCAGAAGAAGGAAATGATAGTGGCCAGAAGAAAGCAATACACTGATTGGCTGAGAGCTCAGCACCTGTAGGGCACTGACACCATGAAAACTAAAAGTCTCGAATAAAACTTGGGACTGCCACTAAAAGAGGGAGAAGATGCCAGAGAGGCAAATAATAAGGATGTCCACTGTAAATGTCTATCTATGTAGTTAAACATTCATGCTTTTAAAAAGAAAAAAAAGCATGTGTTTGGGCTCTAGATTCAAATCCTCTAATTTACTAGTGATGTTTTCTTGGAGAAGTTCTTGTTCTTATTCTTTCTTGGAGAAGTTCTTGTTTCTTGGAGAAGTTCTTCTTCCTCTATAATAAGTTGTACACCATAGGCTCATTTTTGAAGGTTAAAAAAGATTAGATAGGTAGATAGTCTGCCTAGCATTAACACTTGGTATATATAGCAGCTGTTTAATAAATGTTATCCAGTGTTATCTATCATTGTGCTAGCAATATAACATAAAGCCAACAACACCCAAAGCCACTGGTAATTACAACATCAGTCATAAGGAGAGGTTGATGAATGGCAGGTTGTTCCATGATCTGAAGTCAACTTTTGTTTCCTTTTCTTCCCCAGCTTCTATCATTTCATGGGGCAATGGTTTTGATGTCGCTAGTCTATAATAATTTGTCTACAATAAAAGTCGTTTCCCTGAAGATTGCTTATCTCTTGTGAGAGAGACCGATTGCACTGATGGCCCAAGTAACGGTCTCCCTATATCCATACTCTTTAAGATATGACTTTGAAATTCCTATTTCCCCATTACTCAAATAAGAGATTGCCTTCTGACTTGTTTGGCCAATAGAATGTGGGGGAAACAACAGTGTACCATTTCCAAACCTACATTCTCAAGAGATCTCATGTACCTCCACTTTCTCAAAACCTGGCCTCCACTATTAAGAACGAGCCTGGTTTGCAAATGAAACAACAGACAAAGGATTAGTCTCCAAAATATACTAACAGCTCATGGAGCTCAATATCAAAAATAATAAACAATCCAATTAAAAAATGGGCAGAAGACCTAAATAGACATTTCACCAAGGAAGACATAACAGCTGGCCAAGAGGCACATAAAAAGATGCTCAACATCACTAATTATTAGAGAAATGCAAATCAAAACTACAATGAGATATCCCCTTACACCGGTTAGAATGGCCATTATCAAAAAATCTAGAAACAATAAATGCTGGAGAGGGTGTGGAGAAAAGGGAACCCTCTTGCACTGTTGGCGGGAATGTAAATTGATACAGCCACTATGGAGAACAGTATGGAGATTCCTTAAAAAACTACAAATAGAACTACCATACGACCCAGCAATCCCACTACTGGGCATGTACCCTGAGAACACCATAATTCAAAAAGAGTCATGTACCACAATGTTCACTGCAGCACTATTTACAATAGCCAGGACATGGAACCAACCTAAATGTCCATCAACAAATGAATGGATAAAGAAGATGTGGCACATACATACAATGGAATATTACTCAGCCATAAAAAGAAATGAAATTGAGTTATTCGTAGTGAGGTGGATGGACCTAGAGTCTGTCATACAGAGTGAAGTAAGTCAGAAAGAGAAAAACAAATATGGTATGCTAATGCATATATATGGAATGTAAAAAAAAAAAAAAGGTACTGATGAACATAGTTGAAGGGCAGGAATAAAGATGTAGACGTAGAGAATGGACTTGAGGACATGGGGTGGGAGGGGGAAGCTGGGGCGAAGTGAGAGGAGCATCGACGTATATACACTACCGAATGTAAAATAGTTAGCTAGTGGGAAGCAGCAGCATAGCACAGGGAGATCAGCTTGGTGCTTCGCGATGACCTAAAGGGGTGGGATAGGGAAGATGGGAGGGAGGCTCACAAGGGAGGGGATATGGGGACATATGTATGCATATGGCTGATTCACTTTAATGCACAACAGAAACTAACACAACATTGTAAAGTAATCATACTCCAATAAAGATCTATTTAAAAAAAAAAGAGCCTGGGCTAGTCTACTGGGCAATGAGGGACCATGTGGAGAAGAGCTGAGGCACCCCAGTTTCTAGTTAGTTGATGCTTGATTTTGTGAGGGAGCCCCATCTAGATCAGGAGAGCTGCTTACCCAACCTGCAGATGACCAGATACGCATGAGTGAGTCCAGCTGAAATTGAAGAATCATCTAGCTGCCATAGATGCTTGAACAATAATAAACAGTTATAAATAGTGACAGCAAACCAATTCACCTTGTCTATAATATGTACTGGACTTTCACACATTTGCTTTGTCTTGAAATAACATGTTCAGATTCCCCATTTCTCTCTTGTAGTTCTTTAGTTAAGAAATATTTAACTGAGTGTGTAAAAAATCTAACAGAGAAGGAGATTAAATCTCTAAATTTTGAGAAAATTAGGGTCAACTGGGGACCAACTTTTGGTTGGCCTTTTTGAGTTCATGAGCAAAGGTTTGTGCCTTTTTCTTCTGTTTTTGTTGTTACTGTTGTCGTTCAAGGAGGGTAGAAATGTATAAATAGCCAGGCAAAACATGCATGATATTTTTTAAAAAAGTGTTAACCTTCAAAAAAGAAAGAAAGAAAGAAACTAATACTTTTACTTTCTTTCCTTCAGGAATTGTTGTTTTCCACCTGGGATGTTCTCCAGTTTCAGGGAGAATTGGTTTTAGTCCTATTCCCTGAACATCTAACTCTTAGACCAGTATGTGACTGAGCATCTTTCACTTTAATTGATCTAATTTGCACACATAATTCTGATGGAATTATTCATTGTAAAGTGTACCTTTGGGCCTCCCAGAATTCTGCCTTTTTTCTATGAATCCATTTCATTAATTTACCCGCAAATTCTCCCTTTCTCTAGAGGCTTCTCCTGGTTATGTAAATACTTTTGTACAGATTTTTCATTACAAACTGTTCTGAAATATTGCGTTCTCTCATTTTTTTTCCTGCTTAGATTTGGACATAGACCTTGAAGCTACACAGTTGAAGTTTCAATGATCTCTTTTTCTGATAAATCGGAAATATTTGTCACGTATCTGCTTCACTTCAGTCCATATAGCTCACTTTACTACTGTATCAGCTTTTAATTATTTGTTCCCATGTTTCTGTCCCTCATAGACTGTGTACTTTGCACAGGACAGGGTTTTGTCTGAAATACAATGAATATTCAGTTAATATTTGAGGAGAGAGGGAAAGAAGAAAGGGAGGGAGGGAAGAATTCAGCGCCGGTGCACACATGTAACTATGAATATAAGACTTAGAAAACAAAGAATAATCATACTGCAGATACTGCAGCTGGGCTTATGTTCATAAGCTTATGTATATGAGCAGGGAGGACCCATCTTTGGTGCAGCACATCACAGCTGCCAATCTGAGTCTTGTGCTAGGAGTCTTGTAGACCAAGGTACTTTCGCAGGCAGGTAGGAAGTAGGGTAAGTAACTTGTTACATTTAACTGCTACCAGCTGTGCAACACCAGTCCTTAGATTTGGACATAGACTTTGAAGCTTCACAGTTGCAGTTTTAATGATTTTTTTTTCTGATAAATCGGAAATATTTGTCATGTATCTGCGACATCAGTCCACAACTCAGGCTGCCTTCTGACCCTTGATGTTTATTTTAACGCCCCTTCTCCTGGCTGGTGAGAAATGAGGATAGCTCAACTCCTTCCTTCCTGCCTGCCTCCCTCTTTCCTCTTTTTCCTTCTTTTCCTTCCTGCTTTTTTCTACAAAGATAAAAGGTCTTGAAAAAGTCTCAGGACATACAGTTCTAACTTATATGCTAAGTATACTAAGTACATGTCCAAAAACTGTTAATTTGGTTCCAGTTACAGAATTAGCCTGATTTTATATACAGCTAATCAGACTTGAATACTTACAATTGATTGATTTCAGCAATTTTGTATCCACGAAGAAAACATCATGACTAATCAGTTACGCTCAGTAGAAGAGACCCAGACAGAATAAAGAGGAAACTCTAAATTGGTGAATTGTCCTCATAGTACCTCCTGATCTAGATTGGATTGTATCTTGAAATATTAATATTCTGGCCAACAGTGAGGTGTGACTCATATAGGCCAACAGTGAGGTGTGACTCATATAGGCTGAATTGAATATGGATGAGTTTTATTAAGGAGCTAAATGATTTGCAGCAAATAAACAGCATTATACATGTTGGTGCTTATTCCTGGAACAGATGTAATCATCGGGAAGAGAGAAAGCCAATGTGTGTATTAGGAAGGAGGTAGTTTGAGGTACTACAGCGTAGGGGCTAGATTTAATTTACTTAATGATATGATGTCATACTCTAAAATCAGGACAACCATCTAAAAGAAAATTCTCATGACCCTAACCTTTTGCTGGTTTGAACATAACCTGCACGTTAAAGGGTATTTTCTTACCGTCTGTCATAAAGCAAACTCAGGATAATTCTCCCCATATATGGTGCCGTGCATTTCATTCTCTTTAACAGAGCCACCTAAGTCTGTGGACAGTCAGTGATGGAAATGGAAGCTATTTACTTTGATGGCACTACTCCTGAATCATTTATCACTGCCAATACTCCACAAAACTACTGGGACCCCAATACTGTTGATAAGTTATTACATTCTGAACCTGCTACCTTATTTCTGGCATGCAGTGACATGAACTCAGTATCTAACTTTCATATTAGTTTTCTTCTCTGTTGGTAAATGGTTATTGTTAATGTTTACTATGTACAATGATGATTGTAATAAGTCAGAGGCACCCATCTTTTGCTCCAACCTTCTTATCCATACACCTTTGCCCTTCCACCTGGGGACCTCAAAAGGCTGGAAGAGTGCTTTTATTTTCTCAGTTGTTACCTTACTTCCAACTTCGCTCCACACCTCTGACTGCTCCCACAACCCCTCCAGAAATCTATCCAGAGTCTAGGGCCACCTTGGCCACCTTTATCTATAAGATAACTTCTACAGCATAGAACTGACAGGAACATGAGGGCCAGCCTTCATATTCTAACGGTTTAACATCGAATGATTTAGAGAGTGTCACCTCAGATTATAATGCTAATCCTAGCCAAACATGGTTTTGTCAAACTGTTTTCTCTCTGCTCTCCTGTCTTCTCCTCTCTTCTATTTTTGATCTTGAAAATTTAGAGAAAATTTCCATAGGAAAAAAAAGAGTAATTTTAAAGATCCCCTCTCCCTCTAGCCTCAAGCCTTTTACCCAAATCTAATGTCCATAGGTCTTTTAGCTCTAAATGTCCCTGCAAGCCTGCCAACAAAGAGCAGGGAATTGAGAAGGTTCAAATTTCAAGCTGTAGAAAATACTCGAAAGGATTCTATTTCCGATAACTAGAAGCTAGTGGGGTAGTTAGTGTTGCCTATAATTTGGTAATATAAGATGTTTATTTAAGTCATTAATTCTGAAACAATAGCCTCAATTTGAGGACATTTTTTTGTTGTTGAAGGTTAAAAATTCTTATTTATTCATATTTATATTATTCTTGCATGGGAAAAATTGTGCCCCAAATCATGCCAAACAGTTAACAACAGTTATCTCTGGAGATAGAATTACTGGGGATATTTGTTTCCAGGTTTATATTTTTCTGTAATGTTTTAGTTTTATATAACATGTATACTAATATTTTTATAATCAGAAAAACAATAAGACATACTATTAAATGCCAAAAAAAAATGCTACCTAGTGGCATGCCAGGGTCTGTGAGCTGTATATTGGATATAAGCTATAATTTATTCTTTAGGAGCTGACAGAAATTTAAAGATAGGATTCTTCTGTTTCTCTTGCACATTTTAAACACATACTAATTGAACTCGGTCGTTAGTAAATGTCACAGAAATATTTACTGTGTTTACCTGCTTGTGGGATTGCGGGGGGCAGCGAGCTGAGGATAAACCCTTAAGTCTGGGAGACAGAGAAGTAATTACTCGTTTGCCTCTAAAGTATATGGGATAAATATGTGTGTCTCTAAGTAATTTCATTTTCTGATTGACAGGTGTATGATGAAGAAAGAATTAAAATCCAAGGAGGAACAGAAGAAAAGTATGTACAAAATTCTATTTCCCCAGGCTCACTATATTGTCTCATAAGGAAAGATGGGTCTGACTGCCAGTAACAGTCTTAAATAATCAAACAAGTGAGACTGAGGAAGTAGCTTTCTCACATAGGTTCCAGTCTATTAGGTAATATGGGATAATTTAGCTAATGATAATTATGACGATGCCAGCGGCTATG